>NW_027052709.1:581558-746034 GCF_011386835.1 Chrysemys picta bellii
CATTTGAAATGTAAAGTATTCTGTAATGCTTTCATTTTGATGATATCCTTTGTTCCCTTTCTCTTTAGCTGCAGTGTTGCTAGAAAGAAACCCTACTTGGCTGACAGGAGATGATAATAACTGTCCTTTTTGGGGAAAAGAGAATAAGTTAGTTGAGATGAGTGGAGCTGCTGTTATTGCTGTTGTGGTTAGAGTCTGATCCCGTTTCCTAGAAGACAACAAGACAAATACACACAAGATGGGAGACGAAAGAATAGCAAAGGGAAAATATACAACTTCTGTCTCTGGTGCAGACCTTTACTTGTCATCTCCCTGCTGGAAAAACACAGGCCTGGCATGAGTCTTATCAGCCACTTCAAGACCTCGCAAACTTGTACCAGGCCAGGCTGTTTAGGGATTGCTCTAGCTGCCTCTTTCTGGTTGCAGCTGACAGCAGTGTTTTAAAATATTCAGTCTTGGCCAGCAAAGCCAGACTCGTATTAGACAGAAGGCAAAAGGAGAGGGCTAGGAAAGAGAAGAAATAAGGTAGGGAAGGATAGGTTCACACAAAGACTCACATCCCAGGTGGTGGTTGGGACTGAGCCAGAGCTGGTGATGTCATCTGGGGCCCTCTCTTTAGCCAAATGTGGTCAGGATATCTCTGGGGATCAGGATGACAAAGGCACAATGCTGTCACTCTGGATCCCTAGGAGAAGTTGGGGGTTACAACCATGAGGTGAAATTTGTTCCTTCCCCATCTCTTGACTTTGTCAGCCAGTTATAATCTCCCAGGTCTTGAACCCAGAGCTGGGAGTTCCCAGACAGCTGTTGTTGCCTTCTGGCCTCCACCCAATATTTGCTGAAACCTGGAGGACCAAGAAGCTAGTAGGACTACAGCTTCAGCCAAAGCACCACCCACAGGACCCCTGATTGGAGGATTGCTCAGGCTCCATTGATTGGTCCAACTATGCTATTTAAGCCAGAAGGAGACACAGGAAGCTATTGGAGCAGCAGGGTCATTTCTTGTATTGGACCCTGCTTGTGCCTACTTTGTGCACCCAACCCTGTTTGTGATTCCTGCTCTGCTCCTGCCTCACCTCTCCCTTCACTTCTGCTCCAATTCCTGAGTCTGACTCTGGCTTGACCCCTGGCTCTGGAAATTGTCAGTTGATTCTGGTGCTGACCCTCGGATTCATTCCCCAACCTGGACTCCTGCTCTGTCTACTAGGCCAGACCACCTACCTCCCATCAATAACACTAGTGTTCACAACCACCCCCAAAAGTCTCTTTGAAGAGTCATGGGTGGAACAGCTTGTCCTCTCATTGTTTTGCCCACCAATTAGGTCTAATTATCAACACACCAATTTTGGTTCATTGACTTCCTGTTCCACACTTGTTTAGTAGGCCTGATCCTAACAGTCCTTAAGTTATAGCCATAGGCCTTTTTGTTTAGATTACTTCAGTCTGTCTTCTTTTTGCATCTTTTTCTATCATCATTTGTTGTTCTGGGTTATTGTGACATTTAATGAACTGCTAACAATTAGGGTAAATTTGTAGGTCCAATTGTCATAACATAATGTGAGAAGAGATTGGTGAGGAGACTGGTGTAGGAAGGATTACTGGAAGAATTGGATTGTAGGAAGGCATTTGACAAGGGAGAGGGTGTGTGGTGGACAGGCAAAGATACAAGACTGGAACGAGGGGTGGAGATAAGTACATTTGGGATTCATGAGCACAGAATGACGTGGGAGTGAATGTCAGTGTGTATAGAGAGTGAAGAGGAGAGGATCAAGGACAAAATTGAGGGATGCCTACAGAGGGGTATGGGGGGGAAGAAGATTTATGCTTAATGCAATATGTAGAGTCTTGTTTTCCTTTTAATAAAGAATATATCTTTGAAATGTCTCTTAGCAATGCAGGCTTATTCATTGCAGAGGAGGAGATATGAAACGGGAGTATAGCATTGTCTGACAATATTCTCAGCCCTAGCTAAAAAAAATTGTCACATAATCAAGCAGAACTTTTCAAGTTCAACTGCAAGTTTTGTATGAAAAGCAAGAGAACTAACTGCTGACAATGTAGTTTTCTGGGGCTTAGTTATCAAAGTGTTAGGAACCTTAGAAATATGTTAGATAGACTAACAGATTTTTTTGTGCAAAAAAGAGTGATTTCCCCCCCGCCAGCTTAGGCTAATTTAAAAACATCTAGTTTTGCCCAAGTGGGTATAACTTTGATATTTCAGAGGTGGGGATTCTGTGTTTGGTGGGATGAAATGGCAAAATTTTGCCTTAAATAAATTAATTGCTTGACTATTTGAAAAGTATTACTTGTGGAAACTTTAATGGAGTGAAAATGAGCAGACGTGCATAGCTCTACAGTAAAGGGGGAAGGTTAGATAGCAATAGTGGGATTAATTTATGCAGCGCGTGCTATAAAATTAGGGCTCTGAGTCTTGGGTGATTTCTCGGTGTAGAGAGGCAAGGAAGAGGTTGACTTGTCTGAATCCAATCATGAAAAATAAGTCCTGAAATGAATCTTCACCTCATATTTGCATTGAAACCACAACCACTTCTGAGGTTTGAAAAGCTTAAGAATAGAACTGGTTGACAAATGCAGTAAAAAATAGAAACCTCAATACCACAATTCTCAACCTCTTCCGTACCAAGACTCCTCTCCATCCCTGACTCCCATCCATTGAGCTGGGGCCCCCTTCCCAGTTAGCAATTTTGAGAACTCCAGATGTGAAAGGTGGTGAGATAGAACCCTATTACTGGAATTGTATCCAGGGAGATGGACTAAGGGCTTGCTCCATCCACTCCATGCATCGACCTGGTATTGCAGTATCCATATAGGCATACCCTGTATCTGCATGGAACCCAATTGATGTCAAGGGTGTTCGGTTTTCTGCTATTAGAAAGTTGGCACCCTAGGTGTCTGCCCTGTTTTTGAAAGCCTGCACTGAGGTAGGCTTTTGTGGTCCTGAGCCACTCTAGACAGTGTGATACCATGATATACATTTTCCAGGAGAGGAGAAGGGAAATTTTAAAAGGCTGTATTGTCTAACTGCTGTGTAACAATCACAGTACTTTAAAGCTGACAAGACACTAGACTTAGGGGAATTATGTCCATAAAGCAGTAAGGGAAACAGGCCTTTGGCAGAGATGTTTCACTGTCTGTGTGGGGGGAGGGGCAGTCTAATTTTAAGATGATCAGCTTTAGAAACAGATCAAAAGAATAGCTAGGGAACAATAGACCCACACCTAACCTAATTACAGGAAAGGTATTGGTAGAGTTGCCCAGGTCTGCAGGGGAAGCATGTACTATTCCTGTGGATGGGACAGCCTGCTGCCCTCAGTACTGCAGGCTGGTGCAGAGTTGGAGACTGGGTCATATATCTGCATCCTTCCCACACCTTCATGTACACTTCACGGGTGATTGAACACCCAGTGGAGAATGCAGGCACCTCCACACACTCCCAAACTCACACCAAGTGCTAGAACTGCTATTGTGCCCAGCTCTTGCCTTTAGGAATACAAGACACATCAGCACTAAGGCCAGACACAATCTGTAACCAACATGCATTGTGTCCGCATATATTAGTAATCATAAATAACTCACTCAACCAGGGGCACACTATTGTATTATTATTTAATTGGGAAACAGGATTTTAGGCATAGCAGAGATTTCACATGAACAAGGGAATGCATTGTATTGTATCTATTGTGGCAAGGCACCTTCTCAGTCTCACCAGACTCAGCTGTTTTTAGCCTTGATGAGACCGGCTTGGGGTTAAATAGTCCCGCTTGGCTGCACAGCGGCAGTCCGTTCCTTCTCTCAGCCAGTCTTTTGGGCTTGTTTTTCAACCTTATGGGAGGAAATGCAGCCTCCCCTCCTGGTAAGGCTTGCTGTCTTGCTGATGCTCCTCGCCTACTGGCAGCTTGACTCCTTCTCTCTCCCCCACACCCCCAACAGGGGAGGGTTTAAAAAGGTCTCAGGCAGCCCTTAGTTGGAATCAGCTGATCCTAATTGACCTCAGGTAACTCCATCTCAGCTGATCCTAATTGATCTCTGGTAACCCCTTCTCAGGTGAACCTGATTGACCTGTAGTCACCCCTCCTCAGTTGATAGGGAGGAGGGCCTTTTAACCTTCTGGGACTGTTTTCTACCACCTACCCCACCCCCCTGCAGCTGTCTGTCCTGAGTTTATCACATATCCCCACCACCACCACCCCTTGCTCAACACTCCCGGGGTTGGGCTACTTGGGTCGGCAAACAGTGCACCCTTGACAGGCCATCAGCGTTGCCATGCTTGATTCTGGACCTATGTTGTACTCTGAAGTGGAAGGGTTGTAGTGACAGGAACCACCTTGTTACTCTTGCGTTTCTTTCTTTGTTTTGGTGCATCCACTTCAGCGGGGTATAATCTGTGACAAGGGTAAACCTCTGTTCGAGTAGGTAGTAGCGTAGGCTTTCTACGGCCCACTTTACCACCAGGCACTCCTTCTCTACTACGGCATATTTATGTTCTCTGGGCAGGAGTTTCCTCCTGAGGAACAGGACTGGGTGTTCTTCTCCGACCATTTGTGAAAGAACCACTCCCAACCCAACCTCAGAGGCATCAGTTTGTAAGATAAACGCCTTCTCAAAGTCTGGGGCTACCAGCACTGGGTTGGCGCAGAGGGCAGTCCGCAGATCTGCAAAAGCCTTAACGGCCATGCTGGTCCATCTTACTATGTCTGGGCCCCAGGCTTTTGTTAGGTCTGTTAACGGCCCATGGCCTGGTGGCAAAGTGGGGGATAAACCGCCTATAGTATCCAATTAGTCCCAGGAATGCTCTGACTTGTTTCTTCCGGACTGGTAGGGACCAATTCTGTATTGCCTCTAACTTGTTCAGTTGGGGCTTCACCACACTCCTTCCCATGATATACCTGAGGTATTTGGCTTCTGCTAGCCCAATCACGCATTTGGAGGGATTTGCAGTTAGCCCCGCCTTCCTCAGGGTGTCCAGGACTGCTTCCACCTTCTCCAAGTGCGTCTCCCGTCTGGGTTATGTATAATGACATTGTCAAGATAGGCGGCTGCATACTTGCCATGTGGATGCAACAGCTTGTCCATGAGTCGTTGGAAAGTTGTGGGAGCCCCATGTAAACGAAAAGGGAGGACAGTGTACTGATACAGCCCCTCTGGTGTTGAAAATGCCCTCTTCTCTTTGTCGGCCTTGGCCAGGGGGATTTGCCAATAACCTTTGGTCAGGTCAAGGGTGGACAAAAATCGTGCTTTTCCCAATCAGTCAATTAGCTCATCTATCCAGGGTATAGGGTACGCATCAAATTAGGATACTTCATTCAGTTTCTGGAAGTCATTGCAGAACCTCATACTGCCATCCAGCTTAGGTACTAGGACAACTGGACTGGACCATTGGCTATGAGACTCTTCAATGACTCCTAGCTTCAGCATTTTCCTGACTTCTGTCTTGATCTCTTCTCTTTTCGCCTCCGGTATCCGGTATGGCTTGATATTCACCTTCACTCCAGGCTCTGTGAGGATGTGATGGTGAACCTCAGTAGTCCTGCTTGGCTTTTCCGAGAATACGTCCTGGTTGCATTTGATCATGTTGATCACTTCCATTCATTGGATGGGGTCAATTCCGGGGATATTTCCACTTGTCCATGCCTGTTGCTTTTGGGGGGTGGTGACCCTAGAGTGACCACATGAGCTTCTCTGTCTTGCCAAGGTTTCAACAGGTTCATATCATAGGTCTGTTCCAGCTTCTGGCAACCAGGCTGTCGGACCTTATAGTTGACCTCTCCAATGGCACCTATTATCTCATATGGCCCCTGCCACCTGGGCAGGAGCTTGCTCTCCACTGTGGGTATGAGCACCATTACCCAATCTCCCACCTGGAATTTTCGGATTGTCACTCGGCAATTGTAGTATGTCTGTTGGGCCCCTTGCACCCTCTCCATGTGTTCCTGCACTATGGGGGTGACTTGGGCTATCCTGTCTTTCATCTGCAACACATACTCGATGATATTTCTCCCTGGGTTCGGCTGTTGTTCCCAACCCTCTTTGGCAATGTCCAGTATGCCTCGGGAGTGATGACCATATAACAGCTCGAATGGGGAAAACCCAGTTGAAGTCTGAGGAACCTCCCTTATAGCAAACATTAGGTACAGCAGGGGGTCCCAGTTCTTCCTGTCCTCTCTCACCACCTTCCGTATCATGTTCTTTAATGTTCTATTAAAGCATTCGACGAGGCCATCGGTCTGCGGATGATAGACTGATGTTCTTATAATCCATATGTGAAGCATTGCACACAAATCCTTCATTAACGTAAACACAAAGGGGGTTCCTTGATCTGTCAGGATCTCTTTGGGTATCCCTACTCTAGAAAATATTTGGATTAATTCCTTAGCTATGGTCTTGGACATGGTGTTTCGTAGGGGTACGGCCTCGGGGTATCGGGTGGCATAATCTGGCACAACCAGTATGTGCTGATGGCCCCGGGCTGATTTCTCCAGTCGGCCTACTAGGTCCATAGCTATTCGCTCGAATGGGACTTCAATAATCAACAGAGGTACCAAAGGGACCTTAAGTGTGGTCGGGGGCCATGTAATTGACATTCAGGACAGAAGGCACAATATCGTCGGACTGCCGCATAAATTCCAGGCCAAAAAAAACCTTTGCAGAATTCGATCGAGGGTTTTACCCCTAGATGCCCCCGAACAGATGGCTGTGGGCTAGATCCATCACGCTCCTCTGATGCTTCTGTAGTACTAAGAGCTGTTCCACAACTTGTTCTTGGACCTGGACTATTCTGTATAGCAGATCCCTCTTTATCATATAATATGGCCCTGGGCCCTTGGCTCTCCCTTCCACCAGGACCCATTCACCTCAACCACCTCTTTGCGAATATTGTCATATATCGAATCATTGCCCTGATCCTGCCCAAAATTCTCCAGTGAAGGTTCAATTTGCCCAAACTCAGGGGGATCTATTTCCGTCTCCCTCTCGGGAGAGGTCCCCGGGGAACTGGTCCGGCTGCTGGTTCATGGACCCCCTGCATAGTCCCCTTGTCAGTTGGGCCAAGTCTTTCCCCTACAAGTGTAGGCTTTTGGTTCTGGGCCAAGATTCTCATTTTCCTCCTCTTATCTGCCCTCCTATCTCGCCAAGTCTTCCTGGGCTTACTGGGGGAGAGAACAAATCCTGGACAAATTCATGTAAGACTGGGGGAATCATCTAACTACCAGGATCATCCCATTGCTCTCAGGGTTATTACCTTTTTCTGACTCCTCTTCAGGGAGTAGGCTGCCAAACCCTGGGAAGTCTCGTCCTATGAGGAATGGATATGGGAGTTTCTGGACCACCGCCACCGTCACCTTAGTGGGGTTTCCCAGGACTTCTATTTTTACTGGGATGGTCCGGTAGTAATTGACATCCCCATGTACACAGGATATTCCTGTGCATTTGGCCCGGGATAGTTGGTCTTGCCTGACCAGCTTTCCCGAGACCAGTGTGACTGCACTTCCCAAGTCCACTAACGCGGTGGTCTCTATGCCATTCATTTTAACTGGTCTAGTATATCTTTGAGGGACCATTGCAACCCCTATTAGATTTATTAGGTTATATGGTCCTCTTAGATCTCCCAGGTCACATTGCATGGGCTCTTCTAGGTTCGGGCATTGGGCAGCTATATGCCCTATTTCCCCACATGCATAACATCTGTATCCTGCTCGGGGCAGCCCCCTATTTTTCGGGCTGTTGGGCCTTACCCCCGAGTCTTTCTCCCCCAGTCCCCAGGTTCCTCCGCGATCTCTGGCCGCTCTTCAGCCTCCTTCCTCCCCTCCGTAGTTCTGCCCGGGGCTATGGCAACTCAGGCCCTCGGCGCAGAGACTTGCCTCCTATTCCGGTACCTTCCTTCCCTGGTGGTCTGAGAAAGTTCTTGTGCCGGTAGGTTTCTCTCTATGAGGGAAACTACTTCGTCATAGGAGGAGGGATCATTTTGACTGACCCATCCTTGTATGTCCATTGGTAGCTCTCTCATGTACCTGTCCAAAACTATGATTTCCACAATTTTCTCCAGGCCATGGGTCTCGGGGTGCAGCCACTTCTGGGCTAGGTAGATCAGGTCAAACAGCTGGAACCTCGGTGCTTTCCTGTCTCGGTATTTCCACTCGTGGAACCGCTAGGCCCTTATAGCTGTTCCCATGCCAGACCTTGCCAGGATCTCCGCCTTTAGCTGGGGATAATCTGTAGCTGCTTCTGTTGTCATGTCAAAATACACCTTCTGGGCCTCCCACACAGAAAAGGATCAAGGATACTCGCTCACTGGTCTTGGGGCCAGGCCTCCTGCAGGGCTGTTCTCTCAAATGTGAGGAGATACGCCTCTACGTCATCGTCCATCATCATCTTCTGTAATTAGCTGCTTGCCTGCAGGTACCAGGTCCCATGGGGGCCATGCATCAAAGTGGTCAGGGCCTTTAGCTGGTTCACAACCTCATGCAGAGTGGCTCGATCCTGGGTCATCTGACTCATCAGTAATTGATTAGTCTTCTGCTGTATTCGCACTGATTCCTGCTGGGTAGCCATCTGAACCCTGGTAACCTCTTATTGGGCTGCGATTGCCTGCACCAACGCCTTCACTATGTCCTCCATTTTTTTTCTTCTTGATGGGGGTGATTTCTCCTGAGATGGTTTGCCAGGAAGTCTCACTCAGAGCATCCCATTCCTGACACCACATGTGGCAAGGCACCTTCTCGGTCTCACCAGACTCTGCTGTTTTTAGCCTTGCTGAGACGGGCTTGGGGTAAAATAGTCCCTCTTGGCTACATAGGGGCAGTCCATTCCTTCTCTCAGCCAGTTTTTTGGGCTTGTTTTTCAACCTTATCGGAGGGAATGCAGCCTCCCCTCCTGGTAAGGCTTGCTGTCTTGCTGCTCCTCGCCTACTGGCAGCTTGTCCACTTGTCCCAACAGGGGAGGGTTTAAAAAGGTCTCAGGCACCCTTAGTTGGAATCAGCTGCTCCTAATTGACCTCAGGGTAACTCTCAGATGATCCTAATTCACCCCTCCTCAGTTGATAGGGAGGAGGACCTTTTAACCTTCTGGGACTGTTTTCTATCCCACCACCTTGCAGCCATCTTTCCTGAGTTTATCACATTATATACAACAGATAATGGCACACAATAGACAGCATTACACGTATACACAAAGTGCCATTCCCTCACTCCTTTAATCACAAATACAAATGAGCCCTGCTGCTACCAGAGCCATAAAGAACCTTTAACAATATTTCAAAAGAAAATAATTTCTATCCCCAGGAGCTTTTCTTCTTGAAATGCGTCTAACAGGAAAATCATAAGCAACAGGAGTTAGTAAAGAAATAGCTAATATTAACAAATCTTAGTAGCTTACAGGTATAATCAGACTCCACAAACATTATGATCATCATGTCATAGAAATGTCAGACTGGAAGGGACCTTGAAAGGTCAAGTCCAGCTCCGTGCCCTGAGGCAGGATCAAGTAAACCTAGACCATTCCTGACAGGTGTTTGTCCAACCAGTTCATTCAAAACCTCCAGTGATGGGGATTCCCCTATTCCAGGGGAGATTAAGTGATGTCATCACTTACTCTGCATGCCTTAGTTCTGCATCTGTAAAATGAGGATATAATCTTTCCCTTCTTTCACTCTGTCTTTTCTATTTGGATTGTAAACTCTTCAGAGAAGGGATTGTTTCTCATTGAAAATGAGAGGCAATGTGGTCAAGTGGAGAGGATACGCTATGGCAGAGTTTTTCAATGACTGGTCCATATCAGCCTCCTTGCTGGTCTCTGAGATTTCCCTGACAGAATATTAATATTTTAAGTGTAAAGTTTTTTATATCACTGTATTAATTCAATTATTTCTGAACATTTAAAAAAAACCGACTGGGTTGACATCAGTTGCCATAGTGCTGATTTGCAAAGCATGGTCATGTGTTTTTTGGAAGGAAGTAGTTAACAGAAAGGGAGTGAGTGAAATTTTAGTTAAGTAATTGTCAAAGCAGTTACCTCTGGATCGATTTTATTTTTTGAACTAACAAAAGTTCAGAAAAACATAATAGAGATGCAGGTGACTTCGAACATGATCAGGAAGAAGGGCTAGAATAGAAAAGGAAATGTTTGGCCTTCAGTCCAAAATATGGTTCTTCTTACATTAAGTATGGGTTTGTTGCAAGTGACAATGTAGAATGCCCAAAATCTCTCTGCATTGTGTGTGGCATGACTCTGAGCAATGAGGCTATGAAACTTTCAAAAATAATTTGACCTCTTGAAACTAAACATCTGAATTTAAAAGAAAAGCCAGTGGAATTCTTCCATCAGAAGCGAGAAGTGAAGGTGCAAAAGAAACTACTGCACACCGCCATGATGTCAAATAAAGGTATGGTAAAAGTAGGACTGTCCACCAATTAAAAAAATTAATCATGATTAATCGCGTGATTAGAAAGATTAATCGCGTGATTAGAAAGATTAATCGCAAGATTAATTGCGTGATTAATTGTACTGTTAAACAATAATAGAATACCATTTATTTAAATATTTTCGATGTTTTCTACATTTTCAAATATACTGATTTCAGTTACAACACATAATACAAAGGGTTCAGTGCTCACTTTTTATTTATTTTTATTACAAATATTTGCACTGTTAAAAAACAAAAGAAATAGTATTTTTCAATTCACCTAATACAAGTATTCAAAAATAAAAAAATGTAAAACATAAGTCCACTCAGTCCTACTTCTTGATCAACCAATTGCTCAGACAAACAAGTTTGTTTACATTTAAAGGAGATAATGCTGCCTGCTTCTTGTTTACAGTGTCACCCGAAAGTGAGAACAGGCATTCGCATGGCACTGTTGTAGCTGGTGTCGCAAGATAATTATGTGTCAGATGTAGTAAAGATTCATACTTCATGTCCCTTCATTCTTCAACCACCATTCCAGAGGACATGCATCCATGCTGATGACAGGTTCTGGTTGATAACGATCCAAAGCAGTGTGGACCGATGCATGTTCATTTTCATCATCTGAGTCAGATGAAGGTTGATTTTCTTTTTTGGTGGTTCGGGTTCTGAAGTTTCTGCATCAGAGTTTTGCTCTTTTAAGACTTCTGAAAGCATGTTCCACACCTTGTGGTTCTCAGATTCTGAAGGCACTTCAGATTCTTAAACCTTAGATTGAGTGCTGTAGCTATCTTTAGAAATCTCAAATTGGTACCTTATTTGCTTTTTGATAAATTTGCAGTGGAAGTGTTCTTAAAATGAACATGTGCTGGGTCATCATCCAAGACCGCTATAACATGAGATATATGGCAGAACTGTGGGTAAAACAGAGTAGGAGACATACAATTCTCCCCCAAGGAGTTCAGTCACAAATTTAATTAACACATTCTTTTTTTAACGCGCATCATCAGTGTGACATTGCATTCTATATGATTTTATGAAAATATGCTAATGAGTGTGAATATAATGTAACTGGAATATGCTGCATGCAAAAGGTCTCTTGTAAGATATCATTACAAAGCTTATAATCTACTGAGTGTGGTCATCTTATTTGTATGTATGTATCATTCTTGTATCTGAAACTAGAAATATGAAATATAACTCTGAGGGCCTATTGTAATTATGCAAAGTATGGGTCATTAATGTGGTTTGGAATCTTGATGGCTCCCATCAACCAGGACAATTGACTCTGGATGGTGTTTGCTTTCAGGCTTTCCTGTGAGTCAGACTGGGAGGAATGAAGGCTTGGGGTCTCACAGGACATGTGACCATGTCACCTGGTACTGAAATCCATCTTAAACCTAGTGCTTTTCCATTTAGAAGGATGGGTGGGGACCCAGAGAGACAAAAGCTTCCCACCTTGTGCCAAAGATATATAAGGAGGTGGAACAGAACAAAGGGGGTTGCAATCATGAGAAATCCTCTAGCTACCACCTGAGCTGGAACAAGGGCTGTACTGGGGAAAGGATTGTGCCCAGACTAGGAAGGCGTCTAGTCTGTGATAGAAGCTTATTGAAACATCTGAGGGTGAGATTTTATTGGTATTCAGTTTTCTTACTGTACTAGGCTTAGACAGAACAAAGTGAATTACCAAGCAAAATAAAACAAAACATGCAAGTCTGTTATTACTTGGAACCACTTAAATTCTACTTTTTGTATTTCATAAAATCACTTTTTACTTATTAATTAACCCATAGTATGTACTAATACCTGAGGGGGAGGGACAGCTGTGCATATCTTTCTATCAGTGTTATAGAGGGCAAACTTATGAGTTTATCCTGTATAAGCTTTATACAGGGTAAAACGGATGTATTTAGGGTTTGGACCCCATTGGGAGCTGGGCATCTGAGTGTTGGGGACAGGAACACTTCTTTAGCTGTTTTCAGTTAAGCCTGCAGCCTTTTGGGGGACGTTGTTCAGACCTGGGTTTATGTTTGCAGCAGGCAAATGTGTCTGGCTCAAACAAGGCAAGGTTCTGGAGTCCCAAACTGGCAGGGAAAATGGGCTCAGAGGTAGTCTCGGCACATCAGTTGGCGGCCCCAAGGGGGTTTCTGTGATCCAGCCCGTCACAATCAGCATGGAAGCATGCCCTCTGAAGCTGAAACATGAAGAGGCATATCTGAGGAATGTTTAGCATATCTGGCACATACATACCTTGCAATACTGGCTACAAAAGTGTCATGTGAACATCTGTTCTTACTTTCAGGTGACATTGTAAATGAGAAGCGGGCAGCATTATCTCCCGTAAACAAACTTGTTTGTCTTAGCAACTGGCTGAACAAGAAGTAGGACTGAGTGGACTTGTGGGCTCTAAAGTTTTACATTGCTTTGTTTTTGAGTGTAGTTATGTAACAAAAAAAATCTACATTTGTAAGTTGCACTTTCCTGATACAGAGATTGCCCTACAGTACTTGTATGAGGTATCATTTTTACAGTGCAAATATTTGTAATAAAAATAATATAAAGGGAGCACTGTACACTTTATATTTTTTGTTGTAATTGAAATCAATATATTTGAAAATGTAGAAAAACATCAAAAATATTTAATACATTTCCATTGGTATTCCATTGTGTTTAACAGTGTGATTAAAACTGCGATTATTTTTTTTAATTGTGATTAATTTTTTTGAGTTAATTGGGTGAGTTAATTGCGATTAATCGACAGCCCTCGGTAAAAGCATCATATCTGCTGTCTCTACACATAGCTAAATGCAAATCGCCATTTACAGAGGGTGAAGAACTAATCATGCCTTCAGTAACACATGCCTGTTGCGAAGTCTTGGGTGATGCAGTAGCCAAAAAAGTGAGTTGCATTCCACTGTCAAATGATACTGGCTCATATTGTATCACTGATATTGCAAAAGATATCGAAGCTCAGTTGATAGAAAGGGTGAGGGCATCAAGCTGGTTTGCAATTCATTTGGATGAGTCAACAAACATTTCCAATGCAGTGGTTCTTATTGTTTGTGCGCGCTATGCCTGTGAAGGCGCATTTCATGAAGATCTACTCTGCTGTGAAGAATTGCCACAAAACACAACAGGTGCTGAAATCTTTCAGATTCTAAACAAGTATGTGACAGGACATAGACATGCGTAGGAATTTGCACTGATGGAGCGCCTGCAATGACAAGCAGACATTCAGGTGTAGTGGTGAGAGTGATGGAAGTTGCACCGACTGCTCAAGGAACACATTGCTTTATTCATTGAGAGGTCTTGGCACCGAAGAAATAGTCTCCAGAGATTAATGATGTCCTCGGTACAGTTGTTAAAATTGTGAATATTGTGAAAGCAAGTGGACTCAATTCTCATATCTTTGCACAATGTGTGAAGTAATGGAGTCCAAACACCATCACTTAGGGTATGTCTACACTACAAAATTAGATCGATTTTATAGAAGTAGGTTTTTAGAAATCGATTTTATACAGTCGACACTATGCATATGTCCACACTAAGCGCATTAAGTCAGCGGAGTGCATCCTCACTACCTTGGCTAGCATCGACTTACGGAGCGGTGCACTGTGGGTAGCTATCCCACAGTTCCCGCAGTCTCTGCTGCCCATTGGAATTCTAGGTTAAGCTCCCAATGCCTAATGGGCAAAAATATTGGGTGGTTTTGGGTACGTCATCAGTCGCCCCTTCCTCCGTGAAAGCAACAGCAGACAATCGTTTCGTGCCACACACCAGGGCAATTAGAAGAGCACAGCAAGATGTGCTGCGCATCAGAGAGGCTTTGAAAACCAGTTTCATGACTGGCCAAGCTTCGGTGTGACAGTTGGGTGTGTTTCTTCTTGATGCAAACCCACCCCCTTTGTTGATTTTAATTCCCTGTAAGCCAACTCCCCCTCAAAATAAAGTAACTATTGTTTTGAAACCATGCATTCTTTCTTTATTAATTTAAAAAAAAAAGAGATAACGGACAAGGTAGCCCGGGTGGGGTGGGGGAGGAGGGAAGGACAAGGCCACATTGCTTTTTATAGCCACACTAAAAATCAAACTGTTTGAATGACAGCCTTCTGTTGCTTGGGCCATCCTCTGCAGTGGAGTGGCTGTGTGCCCGGAGCCTTCCCCCCGTGTTCTTGGGCGTCTGGGTGAGGAGGCTATGGAACATGGGTAGAAGGGTAGATGATTATACAGTGGATGTAGTGGGGGTCTGTGCTATTGTTGGCTTTCCTGCAGCTCCAACAGACGCTTCATCATGTCCGTTTGCTCCCCCATTAGCCTCAGCATCGCGTCCTGCCTCTGCTCTTCGCACTCACTTAATTCTTTCCTGGCCTCTGCCACTGAATGGCTCCATGCATTAATCTGTGCCCTATCAGGGCAGGAGGACTGCATGAGCTCGGAAAACATGTCATCGCAAGTGCATTTTTTTCGCCTTCTAATCTGCGATAACCTCAGGGATGAAGATGATAGGGGAAGCATAGAAACATTCTACGATCTACGATTCTGGGGGGGACTGCATGGTCACCTGTGCTGCTGAGTTCGCCACACTGACCAAACAGAAAATGAAATTCAAAAGTTCCCGGGGCTTTTCCTGTGTACCTGGCTAGTGCATCGGAGTTCAAAGTGCTGTCCAGAGCGGTCACAATGGAGCACTCTGGAATAGTTCCCGGAGGCCATTACTGTCGATTTGCGTCCGCACTACCCCAAATTCGACCCAGCAAAGTCAAATTTAGCGCTACTCCCCTCGCTGGGGAGGAGTACAGAAGTCGATTTTAAGAGCCTTTTAGGTCGATGGAATGGGGTTGGTTGTGTGGATGCATTCATTTTTAAGTCAACCTAACGCAGCTAAATTCGATCTATCACCATTGTGTCGACCAGGCCTTACTCTTACAAGCTGAAGTGCAGTGGTTATCCCGTGGCAAAGTATTAAACCCAATGTATGAACCTTGATGTGAACTTCAAGCCTTTCTGTCTCAAAAGAAGTCTCCTCTGGCAGCGTGCTTCCAGGATTTACAATGGCTTACCAAACTTGCATATTTGGCAGATACATATCTGATCACTTCAATCAACTCAATCCCTTTATGCAGGGAAGTAGGTTGAGTGTCATATTGGCTGACAAGATGATGGACTTTTTTTAAAAACCCCAAAACCTCCAAGTCTGGAAAGAGAGAGTTGGGTGCAACTGTTATTCCCATCTTTTGCATTTCTGACTAGTGATGACAGTAAAGTCATGGATCTGCCTCTCCTACATGGAAATAATTGCATCTCACCTAAAATAAACTCTCCAAAAGTTCAAGGACTATTTCCCATCAGACTCTAATCCACGGAAAGGAAAGCAATGGGTTTGTGATCCAGTCTTCTCTCTAGAAACTGAGACCTCTCTGTCACCGCCATTGGAGGACAAGTTGCTGGAACTATCAAGTGATGAGGGTCTGACGTTAGAGTTTCATGAAATGACTCTCCCTGTTTTCTGGATCAAAGTCAGAAGCAAATGCCCACAGCTCAGTGAACTCGCTGTAAAAACTTTGCTTCCATTCCATTCCACCTATCTCTTCGAAATTGGATTTTCAGCGATGATTGCAATGAAAACAAAATACGCAACTGGCTGAGATGCTCCCAGTGTCCCCATCAAACATTCATCCATAGATTGAAAGACTTGTGTCTACAAGACAGGCACAAACATCTCATTAACAGTATAGTGAATGACTCCACCTGATTTTTTAATTATTTTTTTTTAAATCTAAATCAGTTAAATGATCTCTACTGTACAAAATGACATATACAGTTGTAGACAAAATTATTGGTACTCTTCATTTGAAACAGTGTTTAAAAATCAGGTTAATATTTTTGTATCTCACAACTGAGTGAATTGGACTTTATTTTAACAAATAAACAGAACTGGAGTAGTGGCCCTGTGAGGTGAGGAAGTAAGAAATGCCTTACATGCAGATAGAACACAAAAGAGATGCTTGGGTGTATTGAGAAAAAACAGCGAGAAATACCAGTAAAACATTGTTTCACCCCCCGCCCCTCATCCTGCCCCTAGTGGTCCATGACAGTTTAGGAAGGCAGCAAGACGGTCTCTGGTATCAAAAGGTGAGAAACACTGCACTAGGGTATTTGACTGGAAGTTGGGATACCTGGGTATTATTCCCAGCTCTGCCATTATTCCATTGATCCTGCTTTTTGACTTTGAATAAGTCACTTCATCTCTCTATGCCTCTGTTTCCCTTCCCACTTGTCTTGTCTATGTAGACCGTGAGCTCTCACTAACCGGGATGGTTTCTTGTGTCCTGATTCTGTAGGGATTCAATCAAGAATGGGGCCAATAGCTGCTATTTTAACACATTAGCTATTTGTATTATGTTAGCTTCTAGGGGCCCTAATCATGAACCAGGATTAGTACAAATACATACCAAAGAGATTGTCCTTGTCTCAAAAAGCTTACAATCTAAATACAAATAATCAATACTCATGGATTCTTTGAGTGAGCATATTCACCAGACATAGATAATAGAATATAAGAATCTGTGTTGTTAGGTAATTTCCTCTGGGAACACAGCACTGTAACAGCCCATTGGCCCCATTTTCATTCCCAAAGTCAAAGGTGACGGAGAATAATGAAGCATAGCTGTTACTCCTGATGCAATATCCAATGCACAGCACTAGCTCCCGGTATGGAAATGTGGATGGGAAGGAGGTCAGAGGGATGAAGTCTCCCTCAGGATCTCATTGCAGAGATCACAACCCATGTCCTCTCATTGGGATGGTACGGTTTCCTCTATGGAAACCATTATAGGGCCTGCTCCCAAACCTGACATATTCCCAGGGATTTGCATGGATCCTGAGGAGATTACATAGGAGGCCAGAGTCTTCTGTATGTAGGACCTTTGACTTCTTGCCTATATTGGACTCCCACACACACAGATCCTAGTCAGCACAGCTCCATTGGAGCCATGCTACTAGGACCACCTCTCCCTGGCTGAATCTCCCCTGGAAAACCCCAGAGGTTTCCATCTGAAAAGATAATACAGCCCCGGTCTGTTACATTTCTGACTAGTTTCTGTGAGGCTGGAATGGGCCTACCCCTTTAGACTACCCTCTTCACCTTGTGGCACCTACTCTCCACCCCCGCAAAGCAGGGAGGCCTCCACGGGGTCTGGAGGGATGAGAGGTGGGACTGTTTTGCAGAGGCAGTTGTGCAACGTGTATTGTGCATGGTGCATCCTCTCCTTGTGTGAATGTAGGAGGCCCAACCCAGGCCTTTGAAGAGATGAATACATCCTGTTCCTTTGACATCCCAGAAGCCTCCGTTTGTTGGCCAAAGTAGCATTGATTTTTAATGAGGTCATGGGGCAGTAGGGGGTAGTAGCTGAAGTGCCTCTGGGACACCAGGCAGGCTTTAATTTTGACACTAGACTTGCTTCTGATAAGTCAAGTGAAACACTTCAAGCATTCCTTACAGCATGGTGTCTGGGTTGGTGCGACTTATGATAAAGATTAGGCAGACTTGGCTCAAATAGAGTAGAACAACAAAGGACGCTCTGAATGATCTCAAAGGCATGTGGAGTGGGAGAGATCCTGGAGAGGGTAGGAATAGATTAATGTGACCAGAGTTCTTAATAGTAGTGAATAAAGAAACAAGAGTCTATGGATTAAACTGAAGGAGACTAACCCATATGCCACTCACAAAACATTTCTTTATATTAAAGGGTTGTTAAACTGGCAAAAGCAATCTGCAGAGCAGTTTAGTTGCACAACCATTTTTGGATAAAGGAAGCAACAGACCCAGCTTCCAGGGAGAATATTTAAAGAGAGATGGATTTGTATGGCAAATCCTCCACTCTGTCTCCTTTGCACTGCCAGAGTGGCGCATAGGATGGAAAGGTGGCTTAAACAGCAGAGGATACCTTGAGTAGTGTAAAGCTGGCAGAACCTGGTGTAGGGGGTATGCCAGGTGTAGGAGGGGCTGTGGCCAGAAGGTGCTGTGCTCTATAGAGATCAGGTCAAAGGAACAGTCCAAAGGAGGCTGTTACAGCCTGATTAAATCAAACCTCAAGGGCTGATCTCAGGGTTGGTCTACAGCACAAATTTATGTCAGTATAACTACGTCACTCAGGGGTGTGGAAAATTCATGTAGTTCTACTGACCTACCCGCCGAGGTAGCCAGCGCTATGTCGATGGGAGGGCTTTTCCTGTCAACACAGCTACTGCCTCTCGGGGAGGTGGAGTACCTATGCTGACAGGAGAAGCTCTCCCGTTGGTATAGGTAGTGCCTTCACTAAGTGGTACAGAGGCAGCGCTGTAAGTGTAGACAAGCCCTGAGTAATACTTCCAGGATTGGGGAAGCACGAAGGAGCTGGAAGTAACACCACATTGTTTCCCCACCCTGGATCCTGTACTAAGCACAGCTCAAAGGCATGTGCTGCACCCAAAGATCTGGCTAGTGGTTTCTATAGCTAGCCCACTGACGCCATTCAGTTTAGATTTGCTTCTCGGAGTCACAATCCCCACAGTGCTCCCTCTGGATTGGGTTATCGTCAAATGACCATAATGCAATGCTGTACTTGAAAGGCATGAACAATTGAGCCCTATATTTTGGTGGTACTTCTGTGACAGTCTTTTAAGACAGGAATTTGCATGGTAAGAGTGGTCTCTTATGCTGGTTTCAGTGTAAATTACCGTTTTCCTTGAAAGTCTGCTTAACTGGTTTCTTTCTATAATGCTTGGGTTTAAGTTATGTCTGTGGCCTGTAAACTTATGAGGTACTCCAGTAACTTTTTCATCTTAGTGCGTTGTTCTAGCCTTTAAAAGTCTTCCTGTTCCTAGGAATAAGTATGCAGATACAGTTATGGTTTAACATTGCTAATGGCTCATCTGGAAGGCATTGTAAACCAGAAATTTAGTTCCTGTACTTGGACTACAAATAGGAATATTCTAATGAAAGGGCACAAAGACACACTAAAACCAAGAAGGAAACAGAATGAAAAATAAAGACTCAAGGTACATTTGCAGTCATTTTGCCATATTCCTCCACTGTATTATATTAATGGGGGTCCAATTTATATAGGTAAATTCTTACGCATCATGGTGACACTTAACCCCAAATAATCCCAAAAATTATTTTGTTAATAATATGTTTGTGGGTCTCAAAGTATGACCTACAGGAAGGTGACTGGTTACATATTGCTGGTTCTTTCTACTTCAGGATAAGATTTTTCAAAAGCGACTACTACAGCTGGTTGAAATTTTCCAGGACAACCCTCCCCCACACACACACTTTTGACATATGATTTGGGTTTTTTGACCAGCTCTAGTGACTAATGACTTGGTTGCTTCAATCTGAGACACTTCGAAGAGGGAGCTGATTTTCATAAAGTGCTGAGCCAGTTCCCTTCTGAAAATCCACGTCCCTTTATAAGGTGTCCCTGGTTACCACCAAAAGTCACTTGTCACAACTGAAAATCTTGTCCTGAATACTTTCCTAATATTGCTTTTCCACATAAGCCATTGCTGTGGTTGCCACAGGGATGTTATAAGATCAATGGGGAGGAACTTCATGTGATTTGGAATAGGGCAGGAAGTAGTTCACTTGGCCATGTACTGGACGGGACTGGAGGTTACTCATGAGACTATTAATATGATCCACACTATGCAAAATTTGATAGCCTTGATATTTCTAGTTTATTTTATTACAATTTACTAACCCAAATCCATCCCAGGAACTCTACTGAATTCAGTGGAATTACACCACGTATGAATTTGCCCATTGTGTGTGCTCTCTCTCTGTCTCTCTCTTTTTTAAAAATTCTTTAGCTTAACTAATTTCTTCAGCTCAAAACGTTGTTAAATATTTTTTGCTATTAAATATTTTCGCTTGATTGGAATTTTTCCAGCATAGCAGCTGGAGTGAAGCCAACTAATAACTAACCTCAAGAGAAGGGACAGAAACCTTCCTAATGATCAAAGGAAGAGGCAGACCAGCAACTGATCTGATGAGACGATTAAGAATCAAGCAGCCATGACAAATAGCCCTTCAGAGGAAGTTAGCTTTTGTGGGAGCAACTTGAGCTGACCCTGAGGTAGGACAATTATGCTGTGATGACATGAATGGCCGAGCACACTTACAAATATTTCGGTTTTCTTGCCTTTCTGACTGTAATTAAGTGGCTCTGCCAGATCAAAAGCTGATTTTGCTCATTTGGAAATGAAATTACTGTGCCTACTCTACTGTGTAAAATTTAAGAGAACCTTAATGAAACCAGCTCCGGCAATGGAGCCTACTTTATCGTCCCACAATGTTTAGTTTAGTTCAAATGGTTGTAGATTGCAGCTTTCCTGAGTTTCCACAAGGGAAAAAAAAAAGCCTCATTCTGTAGAGATGGTCATAGAACCAAGCAGTCTTGAACTTTTTGGTGTTGCAAAATCCACATCCTGATTTCCAGTTTGACCCCATATCCAGAGCCCTTCCAGCCTTCACCTCATAGCAACATTTTGTTGCATCTGTACTTTGAAGTTTATTATCTCAATCACTGTGATTTACAGGTTGTTTGAAAGGACCTGACCGTTTTGGAAATTCCAAAAGGTGCAAAGACTGCTCCTTAAGAGAGCCATGCAGCACTGGACCAGAGTCCATTGATAGGTTTTTGTCTTGCACTTATTGGAAAAAGAGCAAAATACTTACATGAAAAATAATATTGACATGTTTGTTGTTTTTCATAAAAATGTTGGTGCTAATCAGTTCTAGTTTTGTGCAAACATTTTCACTTTCCATTTGCATTGGTTTGTATTCCTCTTTCATTCTGAGTTCTAGATTCTAATAAATGCCAAATTTCAAACGAAAATTCTGTGGAAACCATCACAATTTCCATGTTTGGTTGGGAAACCATATGAAATGACAGACTTTGTCCTGGTTTTCTCCAAAATCATAACTTAGTCTTAGTCTAAAACTCTCATTGTCCTAGGTCAGGTCTAAAAGTTAGGTCGGCACAGCTACAGGACTTAGGGGTATGAAAAATTCACATCCCTGAGAGCTGAAGCTATGCTGAGCTAACCCCCACTTGGAAAGGTGGATTACCTACAGCAACAGAAAATCTCCTTCCGTCAATCTAGGAAGTGTCTACACTATGGCACTGCAGCACTGTAGCTGTGCTGCTATAGTGCCCGTAGTGTAGGCATGGCCTTAAATCTCAAGCCACGCTTGTTTGGAGTTCTGTTCAGGTTCATCAAAACTTTTGTTGACTTAGCCCAAATTTCAGGCTTGTTTTAGGGGTTTGGCTTTATACAGCTGTCCCTTCCCTCCTATATAGGTGTGTTGAAAATTATTCTTGAAATCTAGGGCAGGCCTCATCAAGGAGATGAGGGTTATTTTTTTTACATTAAAATATGAAAGAAACTTTCTACTTATCAAATGGAAAGGTAGATACAAATAACCTTAATAATTATTGAATATTGTTATTTTAAAAAATTGTTAATGGCTTTGTGTGTTCATGAAAACCACTAGATGTGGATATTTGCATATAAAAACATGGGTAAAGTAAGTTTGGGTTACTTCTGAGACATTATTGCTCTTTAAAAACAATATTTAAAAAATACATAAGAAAGCAATCTGGAGTTAAGTCAGATCTGATTTTTTTCCCCCCCAAAGTACAGATATTTCAGCTCCAGAGTTTTGATTCTGCCATTAGACAGTATAAAGCCATCTACAATGCCTGGATCTGGATCTAGATCAGGATTCAGATGTTTTGAAGGGATACGATTTTTATATCTGGGGTTTTGGTTCAATGCCGTGTCTACAACAAAGGATGGTGGCACAAGAAATTTATTTCATCAGTTGAATTAGTTTGTTTAGTTTTTATTTTTAAGTGTGTGGGACAGAAGACTCCAAACTTCTCATTGTTTTGGAGGGTTGGGGAGCACCGTCTGGTATTGGACTGTGCCCTCATTTGAACTCACCTCATCGGTGAACTCCCCCAAAGAGACTCTTATCATTCCTTGCGAATTTAGCAGACAAAATGCCATGGGATTTTTCAAGAAATCTTAATCACTCCTCTAAAATTGTCATAACTTTTCAACATTTGCAGTAAGTGGTGAAAGCTGTTGACTAATTTCTTATCCAGATATCTGTTACTTAGCTAACCACATTAAATACCACACAGAAAGCTGGACTTTCTTGGCCTTAACTACCCATTACTGTCAATTCCTAAGCACAACATTTTGACAAATTGTCCTTGCCATCCAGAGCAAAACATATGCCACTCATATGCTAGTGGAAGAAACAAATGTTTGCTAAAGTACAATGAAGCATTCAATAGCTCAGGCATATGCTGTGAGAGTGCAGAATAAGATCTGCCTGATAGTGCATAGGTGTGAGACCATGAAGAAGTGTTTCTTCATTCGTTAACTATACTTGCCTAACGCTAACTCGTGTTTTGCATTATTCTTTCTTGGTATGGTCCCTTGTTATTATTCTGACACAAGCAATTTTAGTGCAGAAGCCTTCGTGACCCTCTGGGGCTACTTGCAGTTAGCTTTTTTGTGCCTTCAGACCGCAGAAGCAATAATGCATAGAAGTAATCTCTGAAGAACACTGTCTGCTGTCAAAATGGATGTTTCCACATGACTAAGTATCAATGAGCCTTTTGCACAGTGCCGGGATTGGGAATGCGGCTATCTCTGCCCCACACTGCGATGAGTACTTAGCGGGTGCTGCTCCGCTTGTGAAGCGGAGCTAAACTGCTCACCCTCAGGATAATGAAAGCGAGCAAATTCCCTGCTCTCTCTCCCTGTCTTGTGAATAAATTTTTTACTGTCTATTGCAAAGACTCATACTCTGTTCCACCTCTCCACAAAAGTGGGCACCCACTCCTTTGGGAGACTAGACCAGAGAACTTTAAAGAGAATGGAAACAATACAAGTGCATTGTCTGCCGAAAGAAGTTCCTTTGTGTAAACCCCCTGCTCACTTCTAGACATGCTGCCTATTTATTACTTTGTCTGGCTCAGAAAACTAGTCCAGACAAAAGCAAGTACAAATGACAGATACAAAACAAAGTGAGGTTGCATAGGTCGGAAGAGTGGAGGAGGAGGGTTTTCCTTTCACTCAGACTGAATTGCCATCACCACCCCTTCTATCTTAAATGCACAATTGCTTTGACTAAGGATAATGACATTTAAAAGGTGCTAGAATTAATACCTTTTTGCTTCCCACATTGTATCATTATGTTGCTGCAGAAAGTACAGTACTGTTCACTTTTTTTTAAACAAAGCTTAGGGGCTAGCATTCGGAGGTAGTGTTTTTTTTGCGGGGGGGGTTGAGATGTTGAGCACCCAAAATCCCAACTGAGTCCAGTTGCGAGCCTCTGAACACCAGATCCATTATGTCCTTAGGACACAATCTTTAGAAAGGGGCAGCACAAGGAGTAAATTGTGACCCAGGGAGTCACAATATCTCCCCACTAACCCCTGCATTCTCCCAGGGATAGTGATTTACTGCTGGCCTATGTGAGCAGTAACTTATTACCCCCAGCGTGCTGACTCAACACTGCGCTGGTAGGTGCATTCCTGGGAAGTGGAGCCAAGGCTCTGCCCATTCCCACCCAACTATAGTAACTCCTCACTTAAAGTCGTCCCGGTTAACGTTGTTTTGTTGTTACGTTGCTGATCAATTAGGGAACAAGCTCGTTTAAAGTTGCACAATGCTTCCTTATAAATTTGTTTGGCAGCTGCCTGCTTTGTCTACTGCTTGCAGGAAGAGCAGCCTGTTGGAGCTAGCTGGTGGGGGCTTGGAACCAGGGTGGACCGGCAGCCCCCTCTATCAACTCCCCGCTCCCCTAAGTTCCCTGTGCGGCAGCCGCCCATCAGGTTATCAATTGCCCGTAGTTCAGCTGTCCCTCCCCCCACTGCCATGTGCTGCTCCTGCCCTCTGCCTTGGAGCTGCAGGGAAAGGGGGCTAATGTCAGGGTGTCCCCTCCCCCCTGCTCGTGCCCCCCACTTACCCCTTCTCCATATAGAGCAGGGTAGGGACACGACAGGGCTCAGGATGGAGAGAGCTTGCTGGCTGCAGCTGCTGTCTCAACTTGCTGATATACTTAAAAAGGTAATGTACTTAGAATCGGGTCAGCGTACTTAGAGAGAGAGATGTGCATTGCCCCTTTATCTCCCACACACAGGGTGTGTGTCTCTGTCTCTGTCTTCCATGCTGTCTCCCCTCCCTCCATTTGTGCTGCCTTGTAGAGTGTGGGGCTATATTAACAACAACGTGTTAACTCTTGAGGGCTCAGCTGAATGCTAGTTCATCATTTAGCAGTAAGGCATTCCCTGGGAAATATCCCACCCTCTTCCACCCTTTAACTTCACCACCTCAACCCAGCTTCACAATCATCACTGCTGTGTACAGTATTAATTTTTTTGTTTAAAACTTATACTGTGTGTATGTGTGTGTGTGTGTGTGTGTTTTATCTATCTATCTATCTATCTATCTATCTATCTATCTATCTATCTATCTATATAGTTTTTTGTCTGGTGAAAAACATTTTCCTGGAACCTAACCCTCCCCCACCCCCCATTTACATTAATTCTTATGGGGAAATTGGATTTCCTTAACATCATTTTACTTAAAGTCGCCTTTTTCAGGAACATAACTACAATGTTAAGCGAGGAGTTACTGTATTGAGGGGATAAATGACTGTGTAATGCCTGTTATCCTGCACACATGGACTCAAGATTCAGGTAGCTGCTGAAGGCATAAGAGAGCTGGTCTAACCCCTTGCTATCCTGTGGGAGTACCCAGCCTTCCATACAGTCTAGCCCTATGTTATTTGCACTGGCCACATGGTGCAGTATTAACTTCGCATATATTTGTCTAACATTATCTATTTTCCCATTGATTACACTGCCTAAGTTGACAACTTTATTAATAAAATTGTAGTGGCTAGAGTATCCACCTAAACCCAGCCATGTGGTTCAGGACCCCTACTGCTCTTATCTAGAGGAATCATTCCCCCTCTCCAAACACACCCCTTTCATTTAATCACATTGCTGCACAGCTTTCGTCCTTTACCATGTGTAGGGCTTAGTGCCCTGGTTTTAGCAGGCACAATTCCATTGACTTCACAGGAGTTACACTCACCTATGCTAGGCCTGAATTTCATGACACAAAAAAGAAGGCCTGATAACCATAATAGGGCCAAAATGGCTTCCGCGAAGCACTGTGGAATGAAGAACAAACAGAAAAAGCTCTTTGTCAGCCAGAGTCCTGCACTGCTCAGTTCTCTCTCTCCCACTCTGCTATAACTGTGTCCACTTCTGGTGCCCACAATTAAAGAAGGATATTGATAACTTGGAGAGGGTCCAGACAAGAGACATGAGAACCATTAAAGAATTAGAAATCATGGCTTATAGAGAGAGATTCTCTGATGGAATAGACAGCCCACAGACCTGCCCAAACAGAAGTTGGCAAACAGGTCTGTCCTAAGCAAAGGAGGGAAACAAAGAAAGCTCGAACAGGTGAGAAAAAAACAGCAGGGAACATCCTTCCATATAGATTGTTTGTCTCCTAGGACATGTCTATGCTGCAAATAAAAACACCTGGCTGGCCCTGCCAGCTGCCTCAGGCTCCTAGGGTTTGGACTGCAGGGCTGTTTAATTGTAATGCAGACTTCCAGGCTTGGGCTGCAGCCTCACCTCTGGGACCCTCCCCCTTGCAGGGTCCTAGAGCCTGGCCCCCAACCTGAGCCCAGAAGTCTACACTGCAATTAAACAGTCCCTTAGCCTAAGTTCCGTGAGCCGAGTCAGCTGGTGCAGGCCAGCCACAAGTGTCTAATTGCAGGGTAGACGTACCCCTAGTTCCCAGCTGGAAATGTTTTTCAAGAGGGGGATTGAAACTATAAAAAGGAGGGACAAATGCCCCAAGGGGACCCCGCCCCCTTCACTGCACCTGAAGAGGCAAAAGAAGCATTTGTTGGATTCTGGGGGAGGGGTCCCGACCTACAGGGTTTAGTCAGTAAGACTGCTGAAGGGCATGTGGTGAGAAACTTTGCTTGAATCTGATATAGTTTGTTAAGCTAGGCATTAGTAAAGGTTTTATCTTCATTTTCCTTCTAACCATTTCTGACTTTTATGCCTCATTACTTCTACTCACTTTAAAACTCTCTTTGTAGTTAATAAACTTATTTTACTGTTTTATCTAATACAGTGTGTTTTAAATTGAAGTGTCTGAATAACTATTTGGCATAATGAGCTGGCTTATTATTCCCTTTAAGGAATAACAGACTTAAAATATTTGTACTGTCCAAGAGAGGGCTGGGCAGTACAGGACATATATTTCGGGGGGGGGGGGGGGGGAAATCTGGGACAGGGAGTGTGTTGGGGTCACCCTTCAGAATAACCAAGGCTGGTGAGACCCAGAGTGTAACCTCTAGGTGGCTGGCAGGCTGCAGCTATACACAGACACTCAGGGCTTGCATGCTGGAAGGCTGTTTATGAGTGGCCAAGGCGGGAATTAGTTCATTAAGGTATTGTAAGGCACCTAAGGTTGCAGGGCAGGGGTGACACTAGTCATTAATCTGGATTGTACCCTGATCCTTCTATTCTTTTACTACAATTCAGCTCTTCATGAGGAACTTAAGAAGGATGACTTTTTGTGAAAAATAAGGAAAAGTTGAAAGCTATGACAATACCAGAGATATGTTCATCCTCATTCCCTTTCATATATGTACCCCAAGTGTTTAATTAAAATTCATGCTGGAGTGCTGCAGTTTTGATGAGACTTGATGTGGTAGGCTTTGATACTGCTCGTTTTAAGAAACTCAATTAATAATTAAGGTGCTTGTTAATATCATCCATGAGGTTCCTTCAGAGGCCATTACCACACCCTACATATTTGATCCAGACAAAATACTGGTATATCTCTGCTTTAACCCCTTCTGTTCCTAGTCAAAGGACATGGAATTTCTGATCAGAGAATTAAAGGTTAGGCGAGGAGAGAGGCGAACAGAACATTATTAGACTAATTTAAATAATATATTTAGCCACCTTATTGGCAGTGTCCACTTATTTATTAAGGGAGTTATATATCCCTGCAGAGATATTTAAGAATTCTCTTTGAATAAACTCCCAGTATTAAATCAGGTTGAAAGCATGCTGTGTATTTTGTTCACTTTTGAAAGGGACATTCTTCTAAAACAGTCTGGGACCAGATCCTCAGCTGATGTAAAGTGGCATAGTTCCATTGAAGTCAGTGGAGTCAGGAGTGCCAGTTTACATCAGAAGGATCTGGTTCCTCAAGTCTAATTTAAATCCTTCTGTTTTGCATGACATCATAACCTTAGGTTCTTGTCCAGGTGAAGTACCCTCAAACTTTAGCCAGGCCTCCTCCCTGTCCTTCACAGAAGAATGTGTTTGTTTTGTTTGTTTTGTTTTTTAATTTCAAATGTAATACTTTTTTCTCTGTCTAGCTTCTCTCCACACTAAACTTTCCAACCTGGCCACTAACCCACTTCCTCCTCATCTTGAAAATGTGAGGTGAAGCAGTATGGCCTTGTCTACATGGGCAAAAGCCCACAGTAGCGGCTGCGCATTAGCTATCCTGCACTAACTCCCCAATGTGGGTGCACTTAATGTACACCAAGTGTTTCTTTGTGTGGATTAGCTTCATGCACTTTGGAAGTGCATTAGGCTAAACTGCCTAAGGCCACTCTTCGTGCACAGTAAGCGTGGCCACATGGGGAGTTAGTACAGAGTAGCTTGTGTGCTTTAAATTCACACCCTAGATTATTGCATGCTAACTGCCCCATGTAGACAAATCTCCATAACACCTGATCCAGCTCATGATCTTCCATAATGCAGGCACAGAGTACTTGATCCAGGTCATCCTTTTATACCATGAAGATAGAGCACTTCATATGTGTACCTTGGGGCTTGTCTACATGTAGACACTCAGGAAAGTAAATCCAAATTAACTTTAAAAATGGATTGTTAAACTGCATTAAATCCTTGTGTGGACACAAGGTTTAAGGCTAAATTATGATCTCCTTACTCATGCAAATGGTGTAGTGACAGACATTGTTCCCTCTAATTTTTCTATTCATGTGCACTAATGTTTGTTATGTGCACTAATATCAAGGTAATGTGCGGATATGTGCCATGAACAGAAACAAAAACCCTAGATATAATATATATTTTTTAAAAGTTACCATAGGGATAATTACACCAGCCAGGACAGGTTCGCCCAGGGGTAGTCAATATAGTTAGTAGCTGGACCGTTGGCCAAATTCAGCCTGCCAGGCACTTTTGAACGGACCCTGAAATCTTTTTATTTACTTGCTATCGTTGTTATTTTTGATTATGGTCTCTAGCATCTGGACCTTGACCAAGAAATCTGGACTTGCCAAAAAATAACTGACTACCCCTGGGTTATGGATTTTTGAACTCACTACTCAAAGAATTAAATTTAAGCATAAGAGAGAAATAAAATTATGAAATGCCAAAAAACTAAAATAACACACTTTGAAAGAATACAGAGAATATATGTGCATTGCAGGAAGTATCAAGAAGTAACAACAACAACAATAATACACGTATGTGTTGGGAGGTGTGAAAAACAGAATGTGTCTTTGTGTGATAGAGATACACAATGTGTGTGTGTGTGAGAGAGAGAGAGAGAGACCACACTGTGTGTGTGAGACAGAGAGACACGTGCTGCCCCTTTAAGTAGATCAGCACTCACCAGTCTGAAGCCTGCTTGTTCAGACACAGCAGCAGCAGCTGGCAAGCCCTATCCCACGTCCCACTCCTAAGCCCTTTCATGTCCCCACCCCTCTCTGTGGAGATGGGATATGGGATGGGGGGTGGGGGACTCCCTGCATCAGTGCTCCTGTCTACCCCCCGCTCTGCACCGCAAGCAGGTGGCTCTGGGAGCACCTGGCCAGGGGCTCCAAGGCAGAGGGCAGGAGCAGCGCGACAGTGAGGGGAGGGGCAACTGAAGTGCATGACACTTGATAGACTGCTGAGCGGCCGCATGGCTTAGAGGGAACTTAGGTGACAGATTATTACATACATATGGAATATCCAAAACCTATGGTATCATCTTTATGTTAGCTGTATCTGTATGCACTAGGGATTGTATTCTGTCTCCATGGGACAATTACAGGAGTTCACCGCTAAAACTGAAATCACTGGGTGGTAATTAATGCAAATCTGTAGGCAGACAGCAAGTGTGGAGAAGCCTCATCCCTGGGGAAAACTGCATATCTAGTTTGATCTGGTTTGGGAGACTTGACAAACAAAACTGAAAAATGACCAGCCTGGCATAGGGAAGGAAGACACTCTTGCCAGATCCAAGAAGTGGCATATACTGTGATCAAGATAGACAGAGCCTGCAGGACTTTGAGACTGCAAGCATTTCCGTGTGGAAGCTGGATAACTGCCTGGTAACCTAAAATCTGCATATCAGAAGTTTATTGTTTTTAGGATATGTTTTTGCAGTAATTCTTTTGTTCTGAATAAATAATATTTTGTCTTAGGAAGGTAGGCTGGTTTCTGGTTAACATAGTCATCAGGGGCGGCTCTATGTATTTTGCCACCCCAAGCACGGCAGTCAGGCAGCCTTCGAAGGCGCGCCTGTGGGAGATCCGCTGGTAATGCAGATTCAGCGGCATGCCTGCGGGAGGTCCGCCAGTCCCGCGGATTCAGTGTACCCGCCGCTGAATTGCCGCCGAAACTGCGGGACTGGCGGACCTCCCGCAGGCTTACCGCTGAAGGCTCCCTGACTGCCACCCTCATGGCAACCGGCAGGCCGCCCCCTGCGGCTTGCCGCCCCAGGCACGCGCTTGGTGCACTGGTGCCTGGAGCTGCCCCTGGTTGTCATTATCCTTGAGAGAGAGCAGACCTGTAGGTGCTGAACTAAACTCACACCTGCAGGGATAATCACTGTGAATTGCCAGAAGAATTGCAGCCTAAATCCCTGGTCGAGAGAAAAGAATCGTGGGACTCTGCCCTGAGAAAGGTGATAGCTAGAGACCTGAGACCTAAGAGGGGTGCCCTCAATGAGGCCGTGAAGAGGTCCAAGTGGAAATACCTCCAAAACTGTGACAAGTATCAATGGTTTCAATGGGACACACAGTGTAGTAAGGGAACAGTAATTGGAGGACAGTTCTCTATCCCTTGCTCTTTCCATTTTTCACTATCTCCCTCTTAAATGGTCTTAGCTAGTTAACAGTCTGTTTGCTATTGCAATATTTGAAACTAAGTTGGGGTGCATTGGACTGGAACAGATTTCATAGCTGTGTGATGACACATGACAATGACCAACTGTATGTTTATATTGGATACCTGCAGGCTTCCATCTTGAGAGATGTAGCCAAAACACAGTTGCCTTCAACAACCAAGGAGAGTGAGTGTCCAAAATAACTAGGTTTCCTGAAGTGTGTATACACATACTCTCTACTACTACTACTATAAAATATTTGGCGTTGGCTGGCTTATAACCATTGACTAATGTGTCTTGACCCCATGCAGTTATGCTTCTATAACTGCAGATTTGGAACCTTTATGGGCCAGCCACTTACATTTTTCTCAATACCAATTACAACATCACTACTAGCTACATAACAGAGACCACCTAGCTCATTAATTTGTAATTTTACTGAAATATTGGAGTCTTGAAGCTGTTTAGTGCCTTAAATAAATTAAAATGCAAATACAGCGACTGCACTGTTGTTAAAGGACAATCTGAAGAATATAGTAACTGTTAAGTTGTGCATTAGCAAAGATTAGAAAAAATGGTTTGACATTTTGGGCTCCATAGTTAATTGGATCCTTTGTGATGTCCTGTGTTTCTCAGGCTCGTTTGTGAGTGAGATGAAAATACGGGGCTGTGACACAGACATGCCCAGGCATGTTCGGGCAGGTATATTATATCTGTGTCTCAACGTTTTCTCAATATTACACTGAAGGGTGTTGTGTGTGGTCTCTGCCGAAAGCTAAGAGAGCTGACCCAGTCAATATAAATAACAATGAACGTGGAGACAGCCTAGGTTTACTCTCTAGAGCTGATGGGAGATTTACAAAAGACAATCGACCTTCAAGAGCGTTCTTGGAAGAAGAGGGCTCCTGTGCTAAGATATAATAGCCTAGGATTGCATAAGAGCAGAAGGTTGGGCCAAGTGGTTATCCATTACATGAGGGAATTCTTTTTCATTGTGAGTGTCTCAAGAAAAGTAAATCCCAACTTTTAGGACTGGTCAAGTGCTTCAAGAACCAACCATTGGGTGAAAAATACCTTATTAGACAAGCAAGTAACTTGTTAATAAGTATTCACAAATTGAATTTGAGTTAACAATGTGATGCAGTTGCGAAAAAGGCTAATATCATTCTGAATGTCATATGTAAGACATGAGAGGCAATTCTCTCACTCTACTTGGCACTGCATAGGCCTCAGCTGAAATACTGTGCCCAGTTCTGGGTGCCGACTTTAAGAACAATGTGGATAAATTGGAGAGAGTCTAGAGGAGACCAACAAACATGAAAAAAGGTTTAGGAAAAACTGGGCATGTTTAGTATTGAGAAACAACGACTGAGTGGGGACCTGATAACTGTCTTTCAATATGTTAAGGGCTGTTATAAAGAGGACGGCGATCAAATGTTCTCCATGTCCACTGAAGATAAGACAAGAAGCAATGGGCTTAATTTGCAGCAAGGGAGATTTAGGTCAGATATTACTCTAACTCTAAGGGGAGTTAAGTTCTGGAATCGGATTCCAAGGGAGGCTGTGGAATCCTCCAATCACTGGAGGTTTTTAAGAATAAGTTGGACAAAAACCTGTCAGGGATGGCCTAAATTGACTTAGTCTTGCCTCAATGCAGGGGGCTGGACTTGATGACTTCTCAAGGTCTCTTCCAGACCTACATTTCCATAGGCTATAGATTCCATAGGCTTTTCTTTCATTTGTATCCTTATGTTTCCAAACCCTAATACTTGCTGTTATTTGAATCTTTACCTCAAGCTCTTACTATAAACCAATCTAAGTGCCTTGTGCTGAGGAGAGTGCTGAACTGAGGTGAACCCGGTAAGCTGTGGCGCACTGTCTCCATAGAGGAAGCGGATTGGTGTGCATTGCAGGTGTGCAGAAGGTAGGGGATTGGGCACTCAAATGTAACAAGGTGGGTGTGTAAATTGGTAGCCTGTGCTGGAAAAGAGCAGGGGTCATGCAGCCTGGAATGGAATGCCTGTGTTGCTAAGCAGTTGGGCGCTGGGGAATGTTTCCCCTATGGGCACAGACAGGTCTCCCTCCTGCTGTGATAAGGTGGTACAAGTGATTCACACGGGTCCCCTCGGGTTACCCTGACAAGTGTCACACTTGGCATAGTATCTCTCCTATGCACAGTAAACTGCGCTATGGGAGTTTTCTCATTGACTTAAGTCAGTGGTTTTCAACCTGTGGTCCATGGACCCCTGGGAGTTCACAGACTATGGCTAAGATTCCCAAAGGAGTCTGTGGCACCATTTGAAATTTTGTAGGAGTCTGCAAATGAAAAACGATTGAAAACCACTGACTTAAATGAAAGCAGGTTGAGGTCTTAACCCACTATTCTTCTTCCTAGAATTTGGTGTGTGGGGACAGGTTCCCAGGTGGATATAAAACTGAATTTTGCCTAATGAAAATGTCAGCGTGAAACATACATTTTGAAGGAAAACTTACAATGTGAAATTATACTTGGTCTTGTCAAATTTTCTAAAGTCACCATTTAAGGTTTTTAAAAGAATTGATGCAGGTTTGATCATACATGGGCACACACCTGGGAACTGATTCTGCAATCTGTTACTCATGTGAGTAATCCTTACATAAGTATTCCCATTGAAGTCAATAGGACTTTTTGCATGAGTTGAAAACTACTCCTGTGAGTAAGGGTATGATGGATAAGTGTTTTATGGTGAGAATATGTAGGCAAGACAGTTACTGCTCATGTTAGTTACAGAGGCAAACACTTTGTTTGCTCATGAATGGTATAAATTACTCTTGTCAAGCTACAATCAGTATTATTGCATCTATTTAAATTAAAATATTTCTTTTGTGAATGGTGGTTTTCTCTTTGTTTTTGGTTTATAAGTAGATCATTGCCTCAGTGACAGAGGCTTTGTGAATAATTGTGTAGATTACAATTTGAGAAATAACAGTTGAAAATTTGTGATTATAGATTCATTTCTTGTATTTCCATCCGTTGTTATCAGTGGAATTGGTTTGTGACAGCAGTGAAGAATGGAAAATACTTTCTCCTGCTGGTTTTTTTTGGATTGCAGTTGTGTTAGGTTCAAGAGGCTTAGAGGGAATCCATGTATTTTAAGTTTAGGATTGTACATATCACTGATTAAGCAGACAATTAGCAGTTTACAGTTAAGTTTGAAATATGAAATCACTACAACACTCTTATCAGCAGACATGAAATGAAATTTATATGCCTAGAGTTACTTTTTTTGTTAGAATGAAAATTAATGCCAGATATATTATCCACCATATTTTCCAGTTACTTTATCACATTATTTAATTGACCATTATTAAATACCTGAATTTGTTTGTATTCTGTTAAACTGTTATAGTATCTCCCCTACCTGATGTAAAGTAATGTGTCGTGGTGTTCCCTAATAACTGAAAATGACATATTAGAATTGGGAAAGGGCAACAAAAATTATTAGGGGTATGGAATAGTTTCCATCTCAAGTGAGATTAAAAAGACTGGGACTGCTGATCTTAGAAAAGAGATGACTAAGCGGGATATGATAGAGGTCTATAAAATCATGACTGGTGTGGTGAAAGTGAGTAGAGAAGTGTTCATGTAACACAAGAAGTAGGGGTCACCTGAAGAAATTAATAGACAGCAGATTTAAAACATTTAAAAGGATGTGCTACTTCACACAGCACACAGACAAAGTGTGGAATTCATTGTTGGGGATTTCAGAGTAGCAGCCGTGTTAGTCTGTATCCGCAAAAAGAAGAACAGGAGTAAGGTGCCACAAGTACTCCTGTTCTTCTTATTGTTGGGGATGTTGTTCAGCACTGAAACTGTTAGTCTCCTTCTCTTACAACTGTTTAATCACAACTAACTCCACTGAGGCCAAAGGAGTTAAACCAGTTCAAACAACATCAGAATCAAGTCCATTATTTCAGCTCAAGTCACACCAGGATTGCAAAGAGCAAGACTACTGAGTCTTTGCTAAGTTCCATAATAAATAATTCTGCGTGTGCAGCCCAGAATGCCATTGGCCTTTATAGTAGCTGCGATTTCAGGAAGCTGGGCCCCGAGGTTGCTGAATAGGTCACACCTTAGGTAGATATTAATTTTTCAGATTCCAGACACTTTTTAAAAACAGCAAAAATCTTTTTCCAGATCTGTCTCTGGGTTCTTTTCTGGCTTGTCCCTTATGCATGGAATAACCTGTCTATCCTAGTCACCAAGCCACCACCCCTTCTACATCCACATCCTTCCTAAAAACTCACCCTTCACAACGTGCATAAGAAAAGAGCCAATGATTAAAAAACACACAAGTTATTCCCTCCCCAGGTTTTCCACTGTGTCCTGCCTTTTTATTGTAATCTCTGTGGGGCAGAGACTGTCTTCTCCTTTTGTGTCCCCGTGTCAATGCCGAGGCTTTTAATAGGGATGGTCTTCATTTTCAGAGCTTAGCAAGTCAGAATAATTACTGATTAGGTATAGATTCTGCCATATAGAGAATCACAGACAGAAGAACTGGGATCTGGACTCAGTATTCTTGTCAGGAAGGACGTCAACATGGAGAACAACGGAACCAGACCCACAGAGGGAAAGCATCCTCTCTCCTTCCCCAGCTTTGCTGCTCTCCCACTCACTCTCTCCCCTGCCCTGTCACACATGCCCTGTACTCTCCTGGCTGCCAATAGGAATCAGACCTTTATACCTGACTGTACCTGTCATTCGTGTCAGGACACTGGACTTGGTAAGTTCCGAGAGGCAGTTGTAGCAATTGGTGGCTGGGTTGGAGGAAGTGATAGATGCATGTCAGTTGCTCAGAGTGCGTCTGGTTTCTCTCCTGAATGGGAATTTTGCAGCTACTGTTCCCCTGACCTCGTCTCATCAACTGTGTGGTGAAGGAATTGGGGGGCTAAGGATGATCCAAGGCACAGGTAGATGGTGCTCCTCATATGGTACCTGGACTTTTATGGTCTCTGATGTTGAGTGTGACTTCTGGGAGCAGATTTTCTAGATCAGTTAGACAGGGTGAATCGATGACTGTGGTAGGATGAGTTTCATGCCAAATTAGTGACTGACACCCATGTGTCGTTCCAACTGCTTAACTCATACAAGAGTGAGGGCTGCGGAAGACATGAGTGCCTTTTTTCAAGTTGCAAAGAGATCCTTGTGAAACAGCCCACTGCAAAACTGGGACAGACACTGACAACCACGCACTGGTACAGTAGATACAAAGTTAAGCAGCACTGAAAGAGTTGACTGGAGGCCTCGCTATACTATACTGGGAAGTAGTGTTTGACTGTCTGCATCACTATTGGGTTATCTATAACCGAGGTCCACTTCCTGGCTTTGCCATTGTTTTGCTGGGTGACCTTGGACAAGTCATTTCAGTTCTCATGCCTCATTTTCCTCATCTGTAAAATGGGGATAACAATACTGACCTCCTTTGTAGAGCGCTTTGAGATCTATGTATGAAAAGACTCAATAAGAGATAGGTATTATTAATAATAATGACTTATCCCTTTTGGAAGCATAGGAGCCGCTTTGCTCTTGATTTCAATGGGAGCAAGAGTGAGATGCTAAGTAACACTATGAAGTCAGTTTCATGCTACGTATGTTATAGACTCACAGACTTTAAGGCCAAAAGGGACCATCATGATCATCTAGTGTGACCTCCTGCACATCGCAGGCCACAGAACCTCACCCCCCCACTCCTTCAATAGACCTCTAACCTCTAGCTGAGTTACTGAAGTCCTCAAATCATGATTTAAAGACTTCAAGTTACAGAGAATCCACCATTTATTCTAGTTCAAACTTGTAAATGACCCGGGCTCCATGCTGCAGAGGAAGGCAAAAAACCCACCGGGTCTCTGCCAATCTGACCTGGGGGAAAATTCCTTCCCAACCCCAAATATGTCAATCAGTTAGACGCTACTACCTAACATTTTGGTTTTGGCTATTGAGTAGTCAGGAATAGTGCTATTCTCGGATGCTCATCAATAGATAGAAGCAAATAATGGTAATCCAAATAGGTCAGATATTTAGCTAAAGGTCAACTATCTTTCATGGGAATCATAAAAGGAACTTCCCTTCTTTAAAACGTTGCTTCTAAAGCATACACTGAAGTGCCCATGAACAGCTTCTGAACCTCCAAGGAATACAGCCAAAAAATTATTCCCTGCCTTCACGTGGAGATTGGTGAATGTCTGGAAAAGAGATATTACAAGCAGTCTGCTTACCTGAATTCATTTTAATATTTCTTTGTCTCGATGGAGCCTCTGTTGATGGATGATTTTCTGTTATATACAAGTATAGAAGAAACTAGGGGAGAGAGGGTCACATTTCAGTCCCAACCAAATTCTCTTACATTGGCTGACTTTTATACTGGATCGATTAATGTGCTCCCACAGGTTGAAATTGAAAATTGTTTCTAGTACTAGAAAAATCTGAAGCCTCCTTTGAGAATTCTACTCATTGTTTCATATATTGTAAGCTGAGAAGGAAAAAAAAAAAGGAAAGGTTATTTTTTCTATTAGTACAATTCGAAAGGGCTAATAGGTTCAGACAAACCAGTCAGATGACAAGCACTAATCAATACATTTTGTCTCTATTCATTGTTTGTAAAGGTATATTCCCCTGGCTTCAGGCTGGCAGCTGTCTTTCATTTCACTGAGTGCTCTGCTTCATGAAATGTTAACAATATCCCTGCCTTTGACAGCTGTATCAATATAACTTTATCGAACTTCAGTCAAATACAATGAAGACAGACTTGTCTGGCTGCTTGACCGCTGTTGAATCGTCCGCGGATCTGAGTAAAACCTCTACACTCTGTGTCTTTTACTTCTGTACAAGAATTGATGCAAGGAATAGAAGTATCTTGTTTTATTTTTAGTCCAATGGGCAAAAATCTGATGTAAAGTTTGGTTTTTAGGCTACAGCTAATGCTTTTAACGTAACAGCTTGCCCCGGAACTGGTGTTTATTCAATGAATTGTGTTCTAAGATTTTCCTGAACCTGAGGAATTAACTATTAGTCAGTCAAATTCTTCCTTTCATGGTCACAGAAACTATTAATAGAATAGGCCCTAGTTCAGCAAAGCATTTAAGCACATGGTTTTGACCTCAGTGGGACCTAAGCACATGCTGAACTCCAGGTTACCAAAGATGAGATGACAATAGCATGGGAACTATGAGGGAAATAGGGGTTAGCTTCTTGGGGAAACTAATAACTAGGCACCTAACTCAGGTGTAGTGAATCACAGTGTGTGCCTGTGATTTTCTAGGCACCTACAAATTAGGTGCCGTGATGCTCAGCATCCCAATGCCTGAGTACCTCTGTGAAGCTATGCCATTGCCACGTAGCATATCATTAGTAAATACTGAACATTGATACTGCAAATTAACAAATCTCTTGGAAGCCAGGGGGAACTATAGGAGTCCAGCAACTTTGAAAATCAGGCCAGTAATTTAGGTGCCTAAATATGGATTTAGAAGCCCAAGTTTAGGTACCTACGTACCAAAATGTTGATCATTGCACAGCTGCAATGAAAATGGGATCTCTGTTGTAATCTAATGGGAAGAAATAGGAAATACAATTTGAAGGAGAGGTTAGAGAGGTAATATTGGAAGGCCCAGTGAAATTAGACAGCTTGTCAAGCCATTTATCATAGCATGTGCCGTTCCCATTTCAAGGCGGATGAAACAGTAATAGTGAGCTGAGAAAGTTGATCTGTATCCAGAGAATTGTGATAAATAAAGAGGAAGAGAAAGATGCAAGCCGTGCTGCTGACTTCTTGGTTTTATTGAGTACTGATGAACTGGACTGGACTTATTCCACTGTTCGTCAACTGGGAGAGCCTGATCTGCTATCCCTCTGTGCACAGAACTCCTGTCTTTTCACTTCAGTGGGCTTGACTCTGCATCCCGTAGCTTGAGTAGCTCTGTCTCACCTGAGTATCCTACTGAGGTCAATGGGAGTGCCTGGGTGAGTGGGTGCTTGTCAGGGGCAGTAAAGGTTGCAGAATCCAGTCCCAAAAAACTAGCTCCAGATAGCAATGCCTTGTCTTAAGCTACGCAGGAAGAAGGGTGGCCATGCTAGGGCCTGCCACAATATCAGCCCATGTATTCTGTACTCTGGGGCGCAGTAGGACTGCTTACTCCTATGGCCCTGTCCCCCTCTCCTCACTGTCCCACAGAGCTGGACCAGGGACAATCTGCTCAAATGAAATGGAGAGCACAGGTTAGGCACCCTTTGTGCACATGGCATGGGGAGGGACTGTGCCTGGCTGAGGCACTCTTCCCGGGGTGGTGAGACGCCGCAGCTGCTCCCACTGCAGAGCTGGGGCATTAATGTCACACTCTAGTTCTTGGTTGCTAGCAGGATCAGGTTTCCAATATTCTAGCATTTCAACCTAATGGGCACATCTTCAAAGCTGTGCATGGCTCAAACACGTCTCATTAAATCCAGTTGGAGCGATGCAGATAAAACCCATCATATGTATTCAGGAAACTCCCATGGATTTTAGTAGGAATGAAACTGTTTAGAGACTTAAAATGGGGTGGATGACCCCTTTAAGGCAAGGTAGTGATCAGGCACAAGTCCCAGTTCTGATTTCAGCCTGAACAAGGGGATATAATCTGATAGACAGGAGGCGTTGTCCAGGAACTAAGTGGCTGTGAACCTGGATTGCAAGGAATGCTGGAAAAGGCACAGGGCAGAGACTTAAAAGCAATCCCTGGCCAAGAGTTGGGGATATGGCTTAGGAGAGACTGAGGAAAAAGGTCCTCTGAAGATGCAGGAACTCTGCTGAAGGAATAAGTTTTTCAAGGCCTGACAAGAGGAGGCTTACGAGGTTGCAGACAAAAGGTAAGGAATTAGTAGAGTGAAGGAATCGGTTCTGGGTCAAGGGAGCACAAAGGGCTGGACATGGGACATGTGTTAGCATCCTGTTCTGAAGCCCGTGGCTGGGGCTTCCCAGAGGACAAGGAAGACCTTCTTCAACAATAAAGAAGAGATCAGGGTGGACCCTGGGAGAAAGCACTGTTGAGCTGTTTCCCAAGGTGGGTGAGTAAATAAACTATTAGTATCAGGCATCCATGAACAGGAGTGATGGCTACATCTTTTTTAATTGAACTTTTATTTCTCTGTAAGGGAAAGAATTTTGCTTTTCCTGGCGCACAAGTGCGCCGAGACCTACCCTACTACAAGAGGAGAGAGAGGAGGCTGAAGTATGACCACACCTGATTAAAAGAGAGGTGACAATCCACTACGGGATTCTATAGAAATGACTAAATGTCCAGGAAAATAATATTCTTTCTTTAGAATGTTTAAAAACTTCTATAAAAGAACATTCTATAAAAGAATGTAATTCAGAATTACATCCTGGCCATAGATTTTATATCAAATTCTTCAGGACGTCACCCTCAGGAACCAATTTACCACGATAAATATGGTTTGTAAATTCAACTGAACCTTAACTCCATCTTAACCTTGGTACTCAAGTAATCATTCACCTACATTACTGTAGCTCAGTAGTCAGAATGCCTGTGAAAAGCTGCGTAAACGGCACACAAAAGAAGTTGTTGCAGTGAAAGTCACAGTTCCCTATTGCTAATTATACTCTGTGCAGCATTTGTCTGCATAATGTGCAATTACACTTCGATTTACAGAGGTGCCTATTTTTTGCCTGCAAGACAAAGAAATGGAAACAGAATGGGAGGGGGGAGAATCTGAGCCAAATCAGCCGAGAGGAAACAATCCTTCTACATGTACAATAAGTTGGTAAATTTTGCATTGTATTTTTCATCAGAATGGTGCCTTTCTATTTAATACTGATTTTAATTGATCTCAAACAAATGTCTTGCACCAAATTGTGGACCAACAGAGTATTTCACATAGGCATAGCCTGCCCCTCTATTTTTGCTTATATGGGCCACATAATCACTACATATCGAGGCTCTCAGGCACTATTACCTCAAGTCTCCTGTTTTCTCTTAGCAACACACCATGCTGCCTCAGCCTACTAATTCTGCCTTCCCCCACCACATCGATATTAGCCTTCTGAGTCAAAATAATTGACTATTCCTGTTTTGTATTGGACTGCTTTACTGCTCCCGTTAACACATTGCAGTGATCAGCAGTAAAAGGTATATGATTTATTGATATACGTGGGATGTACAATAGTCTGTGTGAATAAGTAAAATAGTTTATTTAGTGAATTAAGTAATTTTGGAAGGAGCATTTGTGCAACCAAATAGTACAGGTTTCTGGATGGACAGCGGTTCCGTTATGGAATACAGTTACTTCACAGGGCCAAAATCTCTACTGCGGGGACTCAACCTGGAGGTCGCAAACAAGTTCAAGGGGATGTGACCACCCTCCCGTTCTATGCTAGTCTGTGGGGATGGGGGAAACTCTTCTATGTGGGGGTCACAATATGGAAAATGTTGAAATCCACTGATCCTAGTGAAACGTTGACCTTGTGCAATGCTGATGACTCTGTCTAACACGCTGTGACTCCCGCTGTGTTGGACAAAAGCTTTTGGCTGCATACATGTCTTCAGTGTGAGAATAGTGTCGTAGCACTTATTCATGCCTGTGGCTCAGTGATGGATAGTTCACCTATGGGTCACTTTTATTTTCAGCGTGCAGTAGAACTTTCAGGTTGAAGAGTTTTGTTTTCCCCGAGACCAAAAGGGAACATCTTGCTCCCAGCACCAGCCTGGTTCTAAGGGATCTCCATGGAGAAACCTCCTCCTCAGGCTGCAGAGCAGCAGTAGAATCACCCTGTGGCTATTACTCCATCATCGAGGATGGAATAGCCACTCTAATTCATAATCCTCTGCCAAACAGAGGTCAGTGGCTTCTAGAAGCCACATGAAGCCCTCTGGAATGTAGTTTGTCGATGTGCAGACAATGCATGTAAAAGTAACCATGAAACCATGTCTCTCAAAGTCCTGCTGCCTCCCCCCTTTGCTGAGGAACTCCAACAGTCCCACAGCAGACAGAACCTTCATGCCCATGGAGGAGGGAGTGAGATTGTGGGCTAAAATTAGAAGTTAACTCTAACAAAGATTCTAACGTGCTTATTGCAGTGCATTGAAACAATCCAGAAAACACATAACGTCATCACTGGTAAAGTTTGCAGATGAGCCAAAAATTGGGGGAGTGGTAAATAATGAAGAGAACAGGTCACTGATACTGAGTGATCTGGATAGCTTAGCAAGCTGGGCGCAAGAAAACAGTATTAATTTTAATTTGGCTAAATATAAATGCGTACCTCTAGGAGTGAAGAATGTAGGCCCTACTTACAGGATGAAGGACTCTATCCTGGGAAGCAGTGACTCTGAAAAAGAGTTGGCAGTCCTGGGGGAGAATCAGCTGAACATGAGCTCCCAATGCGATGCTGTGGCCAAATGGGCTAATGCAATCCCTGGATGCATAAACAGGAGAATCTCGAGTAGTAGCAGAGAAGTTATTTTATCTCTGTATTTGGCACTGGTGCAACCATTGCTGGAATATTGTGTCCAGCTTTAGTGTCCGCAATTCAAGAAAGATGGTGATAAATTGGAGAGGGTTCAGAGAAGAGCCAAGAGAATGATTAAAGGATTAAAAAAGATGCCTTATAGTGATATAGACTCAAGGGGAGCTCAGTCTATTTAGCTTAACAAAGAGAAGATTAAGAGTTGACTTGATCACAGTATATTTGATAATGGGCTCTTCAATCTAGCAGAGACAGGTATAACATGAACCAATGGCTGGAAGTTGACACTAGACAAAATGAGGTGAAAAATTTTAACAGTGAAGGTAATTAACCATTGGAACAATTTATCAAGGGTCGTGGTAGATCCTCCATCACTGGCAATTTTTAAATCAAGATTGGTTGTTTTCTAAAAGATCTGCTCTAGGAATTATTTTGGAGAACTGCTATGTTCTGTGCTACACAGAAGGTCAGACTAGATGATCACAATGGTCCCTTCTGACCTTGGAATCCATGAATCTGTTTGTTATAGCAGAGAGCTGTGGGTAACCACTGATAATGGGTGAACTAGTAATATTAGATCTCACTGCCAAATGGTTACTTATCCCTGGAACCCAACTCAATACTTTTAAACCTTGAACGGCATTCATACCTTCCTGTGGTCCCATCCTACTGCCATCCCAACCTATTTCCCATGCACCTACCATCTCCTAAACACAGATGTGTCCTTTACATAACGTCCCTCCTCAGGAACGTATCCTGTTTTATGGGAAATACTATACCTCTTAATTCTATCCCTTCCAATTCCCTGGTTTTTAGATTGTTTCTCTTGTGGGCTTTTGTGCCAGTTTTAAGAACCATGAGACTAAAGCTCACCATTGCTAGGACAAACTGATCACCAGTTTGATACATTCCTAACAATCTTCTTCCTTTCACTGTTAGTTTGACAGAGTGTGAATTGTACACTCAGTGATAATTTGAGCCTAAATTCTTCAGGGAAAACAAGGGCACGAGGGCTCTGACCAGAGGGAAGTTGAATTAGTACAAGGGGACCACAATCCCACTTCTCAGGGGAGCCTGCAAGTGGTCATAGAGACTCAAGGAGTTGGTAGGTCTAACCCGAGGATGGCAAAGGGCCTGGGCAGGGCCGGCGCAACCCATTAGGTGACCAAGGCGGTCGCCTAGGGCACTACAATTTGGGGAGCGGCGACCACGGGGGTATTTAGGTGGCGGGACCTTCCGCCGCCTCTGTGGGGGGCGGCATTTCGGGGCGGGACCTTCCACCGCCTAGGGCGGCAGAAAAGCTGGTGTCACTCCTGGGCCTGGGCAATCGTCATCTGCTGACTTACTGTATCCCTCCCAGGCAGCCTCCACCAGCAAGAGTGGTACAGAACCCTGGCCATAATGTAAAGCTTTTCTGCCCTAGCAGAATGTCAGAGGGATTGGACATTTATACAGACAACCAGAATATCCTGATGTAGAATAGTATGTACTGGAAGGGATCTAAAGCCTCATGCTTTAGGGCTTAAGTCAATTTCTAGGCAGAGACTATTCTGGAGGGCAGCTTATCCCACATCTGCCTATAGTGGGGCTTCTTTAATCTTCCTCTGAAGCATCTGGTACAGGTCCCTATCAGAGACCGCATACTGCATTGATAGACCACTGGTCTGGTTGACTATGCAAATTCCTAATACCCTTGACTGAGGGAGGTGGTACTTGCCATTCCCTGGGGTTGCAGTAACGCTTGGTGGTACTAGGTGGTGCAATCTGAAGTCCCTGCATCCAACAGAGGGACTCGAGAGTCTAGTAAATATCATGATGTAACGCTCGTGAAGATATGGATGCTGCAGCCTTAGAGCAATCCCTTGAGATTTCTTTGCATCAGTGTAACAGTGCGCTCTGTAGAGAGGTGAAAAAGCCAGATCCTTAGGGTGTCTTATAGCTTTGATATCACCAGACAGGGCAAATCTCTTACGGTAAGATGAAAATGACATCCTGCCTAGTTCAAATGAGTGTAGGTAAAATACCCTACATGTAAGTCTGAGATAAAAGCCCAGCCTTTCTTCGTTTCTGTGCTGCTCTCTTGTAGGCTGCTAATGTTCTCTGACTGCATCTTGTACTTTCAAAGTTAAGCACTGCAAGCTGCAGTTGAATCTTTTCTAATAAATAAATAAATAAATAAATTCCACACGGTATTAATTTCTAATGATTTATTGTTACTTATTTGTGTTACTGTAACACTGAGACCCCAATCAGGGTTGGGGGAGCACTCTTGGAGGGTGCAATACATAACCCCAGAATAAGACAGTCCCTGCCCCAAAAATCTTACAACCTAAGTTGAGATAAGATGCAACAGGTGGCTGTAACTAATAAACTAACTAGGGGAACTGGAGAGGGAGGGTAGTGTTGAAAACATGTGGCTGTGTGCACAATGAGCTGCATCCAGATCATTCGTAGCATATTTTAACCTATGAAATGTATTCAAAGAACATTATTGAGTCAAGTCAAGTCAATCCAAGCCAAGTCAAGCACACAAAAGTTAGGAAATGCGAGAATTAAGGTTGTCTGTGAACCCTTAATACAGCCCCCTTGTGCCTATGCAGTATGGTGTGGTTTTTAATGGCATGATCACACATTGTTTCTTCCACAGGACCCCGCCTTGTTCAGTGCACAGAGATCAACAGTGCTCAGTTAATGAGCAGCTATTCAATATTTTCTTATCCTCGTTCAATGTGTCACCTAGTGCCTTATGTACTGCACACTAACCAAACCCTGCTCTGAATACAAGAATTATTAATTTCCTTGTGGGCTTTTCTATGGTGCTTATCACTAGTATCTGAGTGCTTCACACGCATTAATGAATTTATTTTTCACAATACCCCTGTGAGGTGCAGAGGTATTACCCCATTTTACAGATGGGGAAACTGAGGCATGGCAATTAAAGTTGGTATGTCCACTAATTTTGGATGGCCAATTTGAGACACTTACAGTGTGATTTTTCAGAATACTTAGCATTTATAGAGCTTTGTGTATGTTCCCAGCACAGCTCCCACTGACTTCAGTAGGAGCTGTGAGTGCAGAGCACTTCTGCAGATCAGACCATAGGGTCTCAGATTGGGCACCCAGAAAATGAGGAACACACAATTAGTGAACACCTGTGAAAATATTGATTTAGTGACTTGCCCAGCATTACACAAGGACTCTGGGAGAGACAGAAAGAGAATCCAGTTCTCCAGGGCAGCATTCAACTACTTTAACCATGCACTCATCCTCTCCTCCTTCAATCCCCTGCCTTGTTCACGACCTCCTTGTCCAATCCTCCTTGGAGCTGTGAGCATGGCATATACCTGTCATGGTTCACAAACTCCTCCAACACCTGACCTTTCTGCAGCGAGAAGGAGGCTTTGGTGCACACCTACATAGAGTGCGTCAGGTTGCAGCCTCTCTTCTGGCTCCTCCAGAACCTCTTACTGAGGTTCTGGCTGCACTTTTCCCTGCATCTCTTATTTCGTGCACACCCCATCCGTGGTCCCACAAAGTCGTGAGACCTCCTCATCAATGTCCTCCTGGCCCTGGCCAAGATGACCATCCACCAGATGATGAGGCGGAGGCAGCTGTGACTGGAGAGCCTATTTCCAGTCCCTCATCTAATCATGCCTTCAGGCAGAATTCCTCTGGGCAGTATCCATTGACTCTTACCCATGTTTGAGGAGCAGTGGGTGCTTCTGGGGGTTCTCTACTCCGTGTCTCACTCTGGCCCCTGACTTTCAACTTTTAAAGTTCACTCCCATCCCTGTTTCTTCATGTGTTGTCCCCGGTATTCACTTGTGGCCTGAATCCAATGGCTCCCCCACCCTTGGTTCAGAGAGAGGGCCTTCAGCTTTGGGTGGACTTGGACCACTGTCTGTTGATAACCACAGTAGATACACATCTTCCAACTTCTGCAACAAATGAGGCAAGGGTCCTACGGAAAAGTTGCCTTCACTGCAGAACCATGAGGCAACCTCGGAGCAGGTCCATCCTGTGCACTGAATGAAGAAGAGGTCTTGTGGAAAAAATAGTTTGTGATTGTATAATTAAGTTGCATAATGCTTATACACAAGGGGGTGAATGAAGGTTGCATAGGCAGCTTTAAGTCTGGTATTTCCTAACTTAATTGCTTGACTTTACAACCTTAGCCTTCTTTTACGGTAGCTTTTTGTGTGTGTCATTTCCTATATTTTTAAGAAAGAAAACAAAAAAATAAATTCTATCATGTGGCATCATACTGACACTTATATGGCTTTTCGGCAGTTTTGGAACATCTAAAGTCACTGCACATTTCTCTGCCACTTGAGCTAACTGATAGCAGTAGTAGGTTGTAGTAGGTTGTAAATGCTTTGCATCAGCAGTAGAGGGGATGATAGAAACCTTTTGTCAGCAGATTTCATGGATAGTTGCTGACAGCAGAGGAATGGTGACAATCAGGAATTTTGGGTTCCACTCCAGGTTCTGTAGGCAATGGTTCTCTAGTAGTTGCAGACCCTTTTTGCCCATTTCTCTCCCCTAGCCTCCTTTGTTCTATTCCCCTTCAGCGTGCCCAAGTCCAGTCCCCACCCCACAATCCCCTGTCTCTTAGTCTAAGGCTTTCCCTCCCTCCCCATGCTTCTTGGCCCAGATCCATGAAGGGACTTAGCCTTGCAATGCTCAGCGTTGCAATTCTTAACTTTTAGGTGCCTTGAAAATCACGTGAATCCATAAATGCTGGGTTAGGTGTCAAGACTCCTTACAGGATGGTGAGAGACAGGTGCCTTAGAATGGGATCCACAAAATCCAGCAGTCTAGGAGGGGAGCTGCCTAAACTAGCCAAACATAGAATCATAGAATATCAGGGTTGGAAGGGACCTCAGGAGGTCATCTAGTCCAACCCCCTGCTCAAAGCAGGACCAATTCCCAACTAAATCATCCCAGCCAGGGCTTTGTCAAGCCGGGCCTTAAAAACCTCCAAGGAAGGAGATTCCGCCACCTCCCTAGGTAACGCATTCCAGTGCTTCACCACCCTCCTAGTGAAATAGTGTTTCCTAATATCCAACCTAGACCTCCCCCACTGCAACTTGAGACCATTGATCCTTGTTCTGTCATCTGCCACCACTGAGAACAGCCAAGCTCCATCCTCTTTGGAACCCCCCTTCAGGTAGTTGAAAGCAGCTATCAGATCCCCCCTCATTCTTCTCTTCTGGAGACTAAATAATCCCAGTTCCCTCAGCTTCTCCTCATAAGTCATGTGCTCCAGACCCCTAATCATTTTGTTGCCCTCCGCTGGACTCTTTCCAATATTTCCACATCCTTCTTGTAGTGTGGGGCCCAAAACTGTACACAGTACTCCAGATGAGGCCTCACCAATGTCGAATAAAGGGGAACGATCACGTTCCTTGATCTGCTGGCAATGCCCCTACTTATACAGCCCAAAATGCCGTTAGCCTTCTTGGCAACAAGAGCACACTGTTGACTCATATCCAGCTTCTCGTCCACTGTGACCCTAGATCCTTTTCTGCAGAACTGCTACCTAGCCATTCGGTCCCTAGTCTGTAGCAGTACATAGGATTCTTCCGTCCTAAGTGCAGGACTCTGCACCAATGGGTGATGCTGATGAGGGGTGTATCCTAAGGCCATCCCCTCTCACGGAATTCAGTGCCTAAATCCAGGCCACAGGGAAACATCTAGTTCTGGTTACAATCCACAGCCGGGAACCCCTCTCCAGGAATCAGGAAGCTAAGATGATGAAGACCTTGCTTGCGAGATTGATGTACGTGCTTGCCAAGCACGACACAAAATTGCACAGGGGGTGGAGGGACAGACTGCCTTATAACCTTTAGTCCAGAAGTGAGAGCACTCACCCAGGTGGTGGGAGGACCCTGGTTCAATTCCCCCCACTGCCTGATGAGAAGAGATTTGAACAGGGATTTGCTACCTCTCAGGTGAGTACCCTAACTGCTGGCCTACAGAGTGATTCTTACCAGTCTCTATATTAAACTAATATTTAATTAAACTGGAATGGCTTGAACAAGAGAGATTGAGAGAGACCCACATCTGAGTATCCCATAGCTCATCAGGCGTAGGGGAAACTGATTGACCAGGGTGTGTCTTATCCTGGAGAGTACCATAACCACTGGGCTCAAGGTTGTAATGGGAGGTCTCCCTCCCCAGTTGTTTTGAGTGGAATTAGGTGGTCTCTGAGCACGCCTACAGGATTGGGCCTCAGAAGCCAGGTAGGCATTGCCCTGCTTATCTTCAACTGGCTTGAGGATCACACTGGGGTTCAGGTGTGAGATAGGTATCCGGGCACCTGGCTGCGGCAGCAGTGTGCATGATGAAGAGCAGAAATATAGGCACCTAGCAATTTTTACAGCAAATATTTAAGCACCAAGTCAGGTAAGGCCCCTACAGGGTTAGGTGGCAACTGAATGGAGGGTTTCTGGATCACATTAGTGCCTGAAACTGGGACTTAGGCTTCTAAAACTGGGATTTTGGTGCCTAAATCCCTTTGTGGATCTGGCACCTTGTCCTAGTCCCAATCCACTCCCTCTGCAGCGTCCCTCCATTCCCCCCCAGTATGGCCACAATGGTGGGCCAGGGAAGTGATCTCAACAGCAGGGTTTTGGGTGGACCTGATGGCAGCAAGCTGCATGTCAGGATGGCCAGATAGATGAAGGTTGCTGTAGTCAAGACAAGAAGGCCTGGATGAATTTTACTGGTGTAGACAGAGAACAGGCTGGTATGGACCGAATACGGAGAGGAAGAGGCATCATGATCCAGATACATCCTGGATATCTGAGGCTAGATACAGGGGGGAATCAAAGATGACACTTGGGTTATAGGTCAGTCTGACAGGGAGGAGGATGCTTATCTCAGCAGAATCACAGAAATGAGGGGAGGAAAGAGTTCTGTTTTGGCCATGTTAAGCATGAATTGAAGTTGAAACAATATGAGAAGATGTCAGAGGGAAGGTGAGATGTGAAATTAGATAGGAGGCAGAGCAGGGGAGGGAAGGTAGTTTTTGAGTCATAGAATCGTAGGATTGGAAGGGACCGCGAGAGGTCATCTAGTCCTGTACCCTGCACTCATGGCAGGACTAAGTATTATCTAGACCATTCCTGACAGGTGTTTGTCTAACCTGCTCTTAAAAATCCCAAATGATGGAGCTCCCACAAACTTCCTAGGCAATTTATTCCAGTGCTTAACCACCCTGACAGGAAGTTTTTTCCTAATGTCCAACCTAAACCTCACTTGCTGCAATTTAAGCCCTTTGCTTCTTGTCCTATCCTCAAAGGTTAAGAGGAACAATTTTTCTCCCTCCTCCTTGTAACAAACTTTCATGTACTTGAAAACTGTTATCATGTCCCCTCTCAGTCTTCTCTTTTCCAGATTAAACAAACCCAATTTTTTTCAACCTTCCCTCATAGGTCATGTTTTCTAGACCTTTAATCATTTTTGTTGCTCTTCTCTGGACTTTCTCCAATTTGTCCACATCTTTCCTGAAATGTGGCACCCAGAACTGGACACAATACTCCAGTTGAGGCCTAATCAGCGCAGAGTAGAGTGGAAGAATTACTTTTTGTGTCTTGCTTACAACAACAAAGAGTCCTGTGGCACCTTATAGACTAACAGACGTATTGGAGCATAAGCTTTCGTGGGTGAATACCCACTTCGTCAGACACATGCCTCTGATGAAGTGGGTATACACCCACGAAAGCTTATGCTACAATACGTCTGTTAGTCTATAAGGTGCCATAGGACTGTTTGTTGCTTTTTACAGATCCAGACTAACACGGCTACCCCTCTGATACTTGCTTACCACACTCCTGCCAATACATCCCAGAATGATGTTCGCTTTTTTCGCGACAGTGTTACACTGTTGACCCATATTTAACTTGTGGTCCACTATAACCCCCAGATCCCTTTCCGCAGTACTCCTTCCTAGGCAGCCATTTCCCATTTCCCATCAACAGAAAGATGGTCTCAAGTCATGTGAGTGAGTGTCAAATATTTTCTGTGGCTACTTTTATGTCTGATGGTGTCTCTAATATGGGACTTGCAACTGTGGGACTCATTTCTTTTTTGCCCTTTGCCTCAGTGGCAGGGAACTGGAATAAGCAGGCATGTTTACCTCCTGGCTCACTCTAATGTGTCCTTCGGTGCCAGTGAGTACATCCTGGACACACAGACTTGGAGACCAATCCTGATCCCTGCAAACAATCCTATTAAGCAGGCTGTGACCAGGGGATTCTGTGGAGTTCAAAGGAAAGAAATCCTCCCTCCTAGGCAGCCATGCCACCCTACAGCTCCCTGGGTGGGAACATCCTTTCCCTAAGTGTGCAGAGGGGTTCAGCCACTGGCCCCCCTGTTGGAACTCCTGCCAGACACTATTTGTGGCACGTGGGGTCTGGCTTTCCAAAATTATACAAGTTTTGTAAAAATGACATCCTTGGGGAACATTAAGACAAGTTGGTATGTTCAGTTCAGTGGAAAAAAAGGCTTGTGGACACAATAGCTTAATATACACAGGGATGTTCTAAAGAAGGCAGGGTCTTTTTATTCACATTAGTCAACAAAAACTGATGCCTTAAGTCAAGAAAATGTGGGTTTAACCTTTAAATCAAACTTCGTGTTTCAATGCATTTTGGCAAGCTATTCCAACAGAACTGTAACACGCTGTATGGTGTAACTAAAATAATGACTCCTATTGTTATGTTTAGATACCAGAACAGTTTACAGAATGGATACACAAGCACAATTGTTAAAGCATTCACTTTACCCACGCTCTCCCTTACTGGTTAAAATAAAAAAAAAGGCTTGCACAGAAGGTATAACCCGGAATGAAACCCACAAATGGTTGAAATACAGAAAAGATCTGTCAGTCTTAGTTTTAAGTGCTATATTTTGATCCAGCTTGTGCACAGTTATGAAGGTAGATGTGAAAGACTGCAAGTAACCGCAGGGCTGTCCTTCCCTGAAATCACACCAAAAGAACCAACAGAGAGAGAAAAGCTTGTAGAGGAAAATCTGTTAAACCAGAGGTTTTCCTATGCAAACTGAGAACCAGGTGCTAATCCTTAGTCACCCATCTGGCTGCTTTGCAGTGCTTATGTTGCAAAGCTGCTTGAAAACTGCCGTAATGGGCTTGTGGGGAATTTCCATGGCATAGTGGAATTGCTGGCTGACACAAAGCCTGCATGACTAATTCTATGCACCTGATCCCAGCCCCATGGTATAGAGGCAATGTTAGGCTTGGCAAGGAATGGGACCATTCTACTTGGCATACTTTTGAACAGCCGTTGGATTAGTCTAAATTATATCAGGAGCTAGACTGGCCCTTGTTTGTCCCCAGAGTCAAGACAGTGGCAAGGTAGATTACAGCCATCTTCCTGCTCTGTTCCTGTGCCAAAGACCTGGCCCTCATGCCTAAATTCATGAGCAGAGCTCATGGATTGTTCATTGTGAACAATTTATTGAGCAGCTGTACCCCCCGAGTTAGACATACACCTCAGACCACTTACGTTGACCCTCTTTAAGGGGTCATGCTTCTGTCCAAGAACCAAGTGAGGAATCTTTGCTTCCACTGAACTGAGGTTAAGTAATTGTGTATTTCCAAGAAGTAGAAGAGAAAATACTCAGTTTGTGTCAGTCACTTAAGGTATCCTAGTAGAACAGACATACATATACAAGGGTTAACATACAAGAAAGTTAAAAGTGGCTTCAGTTACTGTATTTTCGTCAGCTAGCTCCATGGATTTGGCACATATTAGAGATGGATGCTGTTGTCAGACGCTACCGGTGTGGTGCTCTGCTCTGTTCAATGTTAATATCAATCAGCTGCGTGCGTGTGTTCCCTCTGTGTGCTGTCCCAGCTCTGCGCAGATAGCTGACACAGCAGACCCCAGGAGAACCCCCAATGACCACAGACTCTAGTAAGGTACGAAGGCACGTTGGCCAGGTTTATTATCAAAGAGAAAGACAGTCTCCAGCTCCCCGGCATAGAAGTCCAAGGTGCTGCTGAGGTGCAGCTAGCTAGTACTAATGTGCTCCCTGACAACGGACTCAGCTCAGTCAGTGACGGGACTTTCCCCTGCTCCCTAGGCCGGACAAAGACACCGCCCCAGGGATGCATTCTTATACACAGGTACAAACAAGTTACACATCACCCCTCTACGTAGTAAGGTGCCGCCTCTCACCTTGTACATGTTGGTTTGAACAAAACAACTCTATCCATCATATTACCCTTTTGGCCCTGTCATTGGGATGGTTCAGCTTGTTCCTTGTTGTGTGTGGAATGTACAAGTATGTGAATGTTCTGATATCTGGTGTCCAGTACCTTTTAGGTATGTCTCTTTTTGCAGCATCCTTTGAGCAGGGCCTGCCTCTGGCTCACAGCTTAACTTTGCTTTATGTTAGCAACGTCTTGACCATTACTTTAGTTCAGGCCTCATACTGGGCCTCTGATAAGGGTTTATGTTTCAGGGCCTCATCTTCCTACAGATGCAAAGGAAAAATACTGGGCTTGGGCTCTTTACTGCTACCTGATGATGTATGAAGATAGCCTCTGTGATTAATTGTGCAGTTTTAATGGACTTTTATGAGCAAATTTCCAAGATTTTTAGAAAAAGGTAAAATACAAAACTCTTAATCTGGAACTAGTTAGCTAGAGTATTGCAGCCTGCAAGGTAGATTGCATTGAATGTGAGGGTTCTTCCTAGCCACTACCCACTGCTCTCCATGAAGCTGTCTCAGCCCTCCTCCATCTATTGTTCTCCCATACTGCATTCCACAATTGTCTCCTAATGTTCGGTAACTCCACAAGAGAGCAACAATGGAGACTTTGCATTCTTGTGGCATTCCTGAGTGCTCTAGTCCAGAGGATACTTTGTAGTTGCTCTTCTACAAAGTTCCTGAGCATTCTGGAACTTTACTGCCCAGGGAGGAAGGAAAGGCTTATCTAAAGCATGGTAGAAATGGAATTGTCCCGGCTATATTCCACATGTGTGCTGTGCACATTTCAAACTCATAATTCGCAAATCACCCATATTTTGAGCAATTCATCTTAAGGCACTTGTCACTGAAGATTATTTCCCTGCTACCGTTCAAATTCTTATCCCAAGTTATTTCAGTGTAAGCATTTGTGCCAAAATCTTCCTTTTTATAAGAGACCAAGCTTGGAAAATTTCAGTCTGAAAGGTACAAATTTCAAAAAGTTCTGATCAATTGAAAGCGGGTATTTCACAGGGAAAATGTTCATTGCAGCCATCACTCCAGCTGCTGCTAGTGCTTCAGCCATAACATGTAGGTACAATGCAGATGGGGAAGGGATCAAAGACAACTTCTCTCAACTTTTGCTTCCTGATGCTGGTGTAACCCTAAGGCTTTTGGGGTCAAATCCTCAGCTGGTCGAAATCACCATGTTAAGATGAAGTTGGTATTACTATGTTCCCCAGCTGAAATTCTGGCCCTTTGTATTTAGTAACTGCAGATTTTCCTCATTCTGTTTGTGTAAATATGCCTGAAAAGCAGAGTGAGGTAAAGGTGGGGAAAATATAGAACAGCTGATGTTCTTTTTTCTTTCCTATCAGGCACATTTCAGTTGCTATCTGAAGCATTTAAAAGGTGCTACTATACAACTCCTTCACCTGTACTGTTATGTTATTAATGTAGAGAGAGGTCGGACTGCCACATTTACTTGGCCCTATTAGTTATTTAAGAGCAGCACCAAACTACAGGACCAGACAGGCAAGTGCAGTTCAATTGGCAACCTGGCATCATTAGCCATAAACTATAACCCTGGGCTCTGTGCGGCAGTTTTAATCAACTGCTTCCTCAAGGTCACCTTGGCTTCTGAGTTATAGGAGTCCTGAAACCTGTCGTGATTTATCTTGATGAAGGTAAATCAGTCTATGTTTTCTGCAGTTTGGCTGTTCTGTGATCTGTAACTACACTACATCACCTCTACGACTGAAAATATGCTCTGAACAAAGAGTTGGGGATGGGCAGCTCAAATAATAGCAATCCGTCTTAGCAAGTGGCACCAGATCTTTCACTTCTTACTTCAGTCGACTTCTTACTTCATAAGAGGAGAGGAGAGGATCATTACTCCCAGAGGAGTTTCAGAATGACAATTTTTGTCAGGAAAACTGCTAGCTGTCTGTTCAGCACCACTTAGATGGTTCAGGAAGTGACAAAGGAATTTGTGAAGTTGTTGAGATATTTGAATTAGAATTGAGGATATGTCTACACAGCAAATGGTGTACTTCAATACTGTTGTTTTATTGGATTTAGAACTGAATTAAAGCTCACTTGAGTTAGATGAAATGGAGCTAAAAAGATTGCTACTGCCTTAGCATTGGCCATCAGGTTTGCTACTGATTACTGAAGTCCTCCCCATTGGAGGATTAAAATTGCAGTAGAATGACCTTTGCACAAACATTTCCCATCACAACATGGATCGTGTCAGTCCTCCTGGGAGGAAATGCACCCGGTTTTGAGTCCTGAGAGTTGCGGCCACTCTGGGATCGGTTGTCTGAGGTTCTCAATGTCTTTGCTGTTTTGTCTAGGCCCTTCACCCCAAGTAGCTTATTCATTTGTTCTGAGCTGCCAAGGGTAAATGATAAAGTAGCAGCATTCATAATTCCTTTCATTGTTAAACAGCTGACATCAGCAGTAATACTGGGCAATATTATCCACTTCTCCAGAAAAAAAAATTGACAAATGGGGACTCAGATTAGTCCAGAAGCTACAGCAATGAAAGCTTCACCTCTTCTTCCTTACAAAGAGGTGGAGAGGATGGTTTAGCACAGTGGTTCTCAAATTTTTTTTCCCCACGGACCACTTGAAAATTACTGAGCATCTCGGTGGACTACTTAATGATCTTTCCAAATGTTGTTTGTAGCATTAGCTAACTATTGTAAAGCGCTTTGGATAAAAGCACTATATTAAAAAACTTAATAATAATAAACTTTTTTTTGTTCTACAAATAAAAGCACACAACTCATATTTTCATATAAGTAGTTTTACCTTTCTAATGTGATGGATGTGCCCTGTCTCCCTGCCGTGGCAGCCCCTGAAGTGGAGCTGGGAAGGAGGAGAGGTCTCTCCCCTGCCACAGCAGCCACAGAGCTGAGGCTGGGAAGGAGGGCCGTCTCTCCCGGGCAGCCACAACCCTGGAGCTGGGGAAAGTCGCCTCTTTCTCTGGCTGAGGCAGCCTTAAAGATCCCAAATTCCCCCCACCCCTCTCTTCTCACCCCACTGCTCCCTCCCACCTACCTCCTATTCCTCCCAAGACCACCACCTCACCTTACATGTGCATCTTCTTCAGAGTCCAGGCACCTAATTAATGAAGCCACACCTGCGCGGCTCCACTATTTAGGTGGGTGGCCCTTCATTCTCTCATGTGTGGCTGCCCAGGCACACACCTAGAGGGAACTATCTGCGGACCACCTGCATGGAGCTCGTGTACCATTACAGTTTGAGAACCTCTGGTCTAGCAGAAGGGGCTGAGTGTCCAGGCTAATGTGTTGGTGTCCTCCAAAGATTCACAGGAAACTCTGGCCCAAACCTTATGGATTCTCCAACCAGGGATGTAGAGCTGTTTCCCCCCTTTGCAACTGGCTCCCCGTTCTCCCTGGCAGCATGATTGGATCATGTGCTGGGATGACATTGGCTCCCCAGTGAGCCTGTCCATTCCTGTGGGGTGGATGTTGTAGCAGGTGAATCAATATTTGTTCTAGATGTGCAGGAGGAGTTCCAGTCAGCAGCCTGTTCGTTGGTTTTATACCCCTTGTGGCTGATCAAATCAAGTAGGTGGCCAATGTGAGTGGAGTCCTACTTGTTTGCAGGCGTGAAGGCAGCTCTGAAGGTAACTCTGTCATTGTTCTTAACTAATTGTTGATGTGTTAAATTAGTGTCCAATTGCACATAGACATCATGAACAACCCAAAACTCAGGATAAATTCTACTTAATTGTATACATAGATTTTCATTCTAAGCTGGGTTTTATTGTCCTGCATTTATTAAAATGTTGCAAGGCAGCAGCAAAACACTAGATGAAAAGTCACCCCCTCTTACAAGGGCCTCAAGAGTGTGTGTGTGTGAGATGTCCCAGGTGTGGGAGTCCTACATCCTGGCCTCCACCCAGTGTTTGCTGAAAGTGGTGGGCCGAGAAGCTAGTAGGACTACAGCCTCAGCCAAGGCACCACCCATAGGAGCCCTGTAATAAATAAAGTGGGGGGATAGCTCCCTTTGATGGACACCCAGCCAGCTGTAAAATCCCTCTTGGTAGCTGTTTGAATCATAGAATACCAGGGTTAGAAGGGACCTCAGGAGGTCATCTAGTCCAACCCCCTACTCAAAGCAGGACCAATCCCCAGATCCCTAAATGGCCCCCTCAAGGATTGAATTTACAACCCTGTGTTTAGCAGGCCAATGCTCAAACCACTGAACTATCCATCATCTTTACTTACTTTATCTGTGAAGGGTTAAAAAGTCCTGCAAGTAAAGAAAAAAGTGGGCATCTGACCAAAAGAGCCAATGGGAAGGCAGAACGTTTTAAAATTGGGAAAGAAACTTTCCCTTTATATGTTCTCTCTGGGCTGAAGGGTCAGAGCAGCCATGCTATAAGCAGCTAAGCCAGGTATGATTATAAGTCATCAAATCATGCCTAGAACTACTTATCTGAACTCCAATGTGTAAGTAGATCAGAATGTTTAGCTAGACGCGATTAGGGTTATTTCTTTTATTTCTTATTGGCTTGTGGACTCCACTGTGCTAACCCCAGATGCTTTTGTTTGCTTGTAACCTTTAAGCTGAACCCCCAAGAAAGCTATTTTGGGTGCTTGATTTTTGGAATTGCTCTTTTAAAATCCAGCAAAAGCCTAAGTTCCAGATGTATTTTCTTTCTTTTTATTTTTAGTAAAATTTACCTGTTTTAAGAACAGAATTGGATTTTTGGTGTCCTAAGAGGTTTGTGCATGTTTGATTCGCTGGTAGCCACAGCTAATTTCCTTTGTTTCCTTTTTCAGCTCTTCCCCGGAGTGGGGATGAAAGGGCTTGAGGGTACCCCGCAGGGAGGAATTCCCAAGTGCTCCTCCTGGGTTTAAAGGGTTTTTTTGTTGCATTTGGGTGGTGGCAGCATTTACCAAGCCAAGGTCAGAGAAAAGCTGTAACCTTGGGAGTTTAATACAAACCTGGAGTGGCAAATATTAATTTTTTTAAATCCTTGCAGGCCCCACTTCTGCAGTCGGAGTGACTGAGTTGGGATTCAGCCTTAACAAACCCTGATTGGTGGATTGTCCAGGCTCCACCGATCAGTCCAAACATGCTTTTTAAGCTAGAAGGAGGCACAGGAAGCTGTCTGAGTAACAAGGTGATTTCCTGTTGTGCTTTGCATTTGGCTTCCTGCAGCTAACCCTGTTCCTGATTGCTGCTCTGCTCCTGGTTTCTGCCTTACCCCTGCTTTTGTTTCTGTTCCATGCTAGTTTCTGCCCTTATCTCACTTCCATCATCAGTTACCAGTCCTGTTTCTGACCCCAGCCTCTGACTCTGATTTGACCCTTCGCACATATCTGTCCTTGGCTCTGACCCTCAGTTTTGATTCCTGAGTCTGACTCTGGCTTGGCCCTGGCTCTGGTAATTGGCAGTTGACTCTTGTGCTGGCCCTTGGCTTTGTTCCCCAACCTGAATGCCTGCTCCACCCACTAGAGCTGACCTTTGCCCTGACTACTAGGCTGGACCGCCTCACATCCTGGTTCACAACAGTGAGGTGGAAAGATACAGTTAGTCCACTATTGCAATCTTACAGTTAAGATTTACTGCAAAAATACAAACATGTGGTTCATTTGGATACTGCAATGTTGTAGCCTTAAGCTAGTTCAGACCAATTAAATCTTCAAGTACCCAATGGGAGTTTATTCCAGCTCAGCTGTGCTGAATATGCCAATGGCTTTTATCCAGTTAACATCTTTGGGAAGAGACTTTTCTCCTAAATTCTATCTGTAGCTTTTAAAAGTGAGGGTTACCCCGGAGCGCCAGTCTCCAGTTATGATATCCTGAAGAACCTCACAGGTATCTTTGAAAAGAAATACCACTTTGTTTCTATGTTTTGCTCTGAAGGAACTTGGAACCTACTCACTAGTCTACTCACTAGTCTACAATGATTTTTTTTACAGTAGCAGACAATGGACACTTCATGAATCTGATTTTTTTCAAGTACTCAATGTATGTCCAAGTCAAGGTTCCTGACTTAAAACTTTTTATGGACATTATCAGCTTGATTGTCTCTTTTCTAGATATTTGGCCTGATCCACTGAAGTCAACATGTTTCCAGTGATTTAGTGGGCCTTGGATTGGATCCCTCTAGCACAAAATGTTTTGCAAGAATAACTCATCTTGTGCTAATGGGGAGTTCACGCACTTGACTGGCATTGAGTAGAGGTAGATATTTAATTCTCAAACACTCATGAATGACTTATAGTTCTGTAACAGGGATGGCCAAACTGCAGCTCGCAAGCTACATGCATGGCTTTTTTACAGTTAAAGTGCAGCCCATGGAGCCCCTCAGCGCCCCGCCCCATTCTCTGCCTACCAGACTTGGGGGGGAGGAGGAACAACTCAGGGCTTCTGCCTTGCAGTGGGATGGTGGGGCTAGGGGCTTCTGCCCAGCAGGGAGGGAGGTCTAGTGGCTTCAGCCCCACTCTTGCTGAAGCCCCAAGCCCTGGCAAACACCTCCCATGAGGCTGAAGCCCCTAGCCCCACAACCTGCTGCAGGGCAGAAGCCCCGAGCCCTGGCAGGTGTGGCTGGCTCTCGAACCTCTGAAGATTATTGTATGCGGCTCAGAGGGTCAGTACGTTTGGCCACTCCAGTTCTATTTGTCAAATTCTTTTAGAAACTATTGAGAAATTCAAACTAATTACTCTAAATCAGCAGTTCTCAAATTGTGGGTCATGACCCCAAAGTCAGTAGCCACTCCATTTTCACAGGGTCACCAGGGCAGAAAGCCCCGAGCCAGGAGGGAACCCCTCAGGCGGCAGGGGGCTGAAGGTAGGGGGTCGCAATTTTTTCTAGTACGGGGTCACAATTTTTTTAAGTCCAAATGGAGTCACCAGCACAAAAAGTTTGAATTTTTATTTCTTTAGAGCAGTGTTGCTAGCCTTGATCCTGGCTATTGTGAAGAACTTCTTCAACCTGGTCTTAAGAAGTATCTGCAGCTTCATAGGACACAATCCTAGATGGTTTTGAATGCTTCCAAGAAGCACTGAGGGCCTGTACCTCCCTCTAATCTTTGAGAAATGAGAGCACTCCGCTCAGTCTGGGAGTACTCAGCTAAATTCACCAAACAAACAGGACAGATGAATTGCGAACATTTTGAAGCTTTCCCTCATCCATTTGGATGAGAATTTTTTTATTGAAAATTAAAAAACTTCAAGCAACTCTACTCAGTGCCTGGCAAGACATCTGAGCCCCACTACCTCCCATCATGAGAGCACTAGAGCCCCAAATCAGCAAAAAATTAAGTAAATGTTTAAATCTGTCCTTATTTAGGAAAGTGCTTCAGCCACATGGATGTGCTTAAGACTTTTCTGGATACTTAGTCAGGGCCTATGACAACAAGGGATCCCCCATTTCTTATGTTGTGGCCCAGGAATATAGAACTCCATCCTGCTTTATCCACCTTCCCCAGCCCCTCCTTACTTTCAAACATCTCTGTTTGAAAGATGCTTTAAAATATGGCTACTTAGCCTCTTTGATTAGTCCCCTCCTGTTCATGTCTTGGGCTTTTACTCTTCACTCTATTCTTTGAGTGAATGTTTATTATAATACTTGTATTTCATTGTTTTAAAATGTTTTGTTGTACCTTGGATATGTCAGAGGACGCGTCCTTAAATTATGTGGCTTTTATTTTTAAAGCTCTTCTCCCGCCTCAAACACTTCATCCTTCTTCCATACACACCTGAGTAAGAGGAGACATAAAAAGTACATAAAACAACCCAGTGCTCCTACTCATCTTGGCTCATAACACAAGAACAAGGGAACACTTGGCGACACTGGAAAAAGCAATAGGTTTGAAATGGATTTAGGAAACACTTATTACACCAGATACACACTATGAGGCATTCGCCGCTGCAAGGAATCATTACGGCAAGTGGTGTGGCAGGACTCAGAAAGGTCTGAGAGAGCAATAGTGTAGGGACGGTAACATTTGTAGCTGCAGCAGGCAGGTCAAAAAGTTACTCTACAAGGAATAGCAGAAGCAGAGCCCTAGTCAAACAGTGGAAAAATAATTTGGGGAATATTTATTAAATGAAAAGTTGCCCAAATGGTCACATACTGATCTTTCCCTATGTCAAAATGAAACGAAGCTATAAGCATAATTCGTTGAAGAGTTCTACTTCATGGCATAACAACCCACCACCACTTCCATTATTTAATGCTGCAAAGCTCTCCAGGTTCATGGTGGAAGATGGGGGAGGAAATCTGCTCCATCTAATCTGCCTGCCAATGGATACAATGGATATCTGACATCTCCTTGGAGGGCAACATCCAGCTCTGGTAAGGCAGAGCCTATGTTCCTGGCAGAAAGGGTTTTACTGAAAGACTAAATTCCCTCTGTCTTCAAGCCTTGGCTTGCAACCTCTATTTTCCCCCTCTTGATCCTTCCCCACCAAGTATATGACTATGGCTATAGATGCAGACATAAAAGGGTGATTCTATGTGCCTTAGCCTGACAATGTTTGCTGCTGTGCTTGAAATATGGAATTTGGCTACTGTGAAATGAAGTAATATCCTGGATTGGAGAGTAAGAGGAGAAAAACTGCTCATGCAGGGCTCTGACTCCTGGACAGGTTCCCTCTCTATATCTAACTAAGGCAGGCTAGCACAGGAACTGCAGCTTACACAGCTTCTGTAGATATTGTGGGTTAAATTCTACCCAGATGTAAGCAGGTTACACCAGGTCTGCATTTGGCCCAATATCCGAAGACAGGGGTAACACTGGTTACTGAAAATGTCTATTACAGTCCCCTACTATCTAAGATGCCTATTACCTTTGTGTCTAAGGTCCAGCAGTTACAGCCAAGAACAGCACATGCTAAGTCCTTGCTATGTGCTTTATCATAGCATGGTAAAGGACCATTATGGAGAGCAGTCAAGCATGTTCCAGATAATAGGAAGCAAGGAACTAACTTTCCTCTGATCAAAGGAAGCACTGCCTCCCAGCAATAGCCCATCAGGTAGGCTGCTTACAAATGCAGAAACATCCCAGGCAAACTGGAAGAGGAGCTGGCAAATACATGTGTCTTAGGGTATGTCTACACTACGAAATTAGGATGATTTTATAGAAGTCGATTTTTAGAAATTGATTTTATACAGTCGATTGTACATGTCCCCACTAAGTGCATTAAGGCGGCAGAGTGCATCCTCAATACTGTGGCTAGCGGAGCGGTGCACTGTGGGTAGCTATCCCACAGTTCCTGCAGTCTCCGCTGCCCATTGGAATTCTGGGTTAAGCTCCCAATGCCTGATGAGGTAAAAACGTTGTCATGAGTGGTTTTGGGTACATGTCTTCAGTCACCCCTCTCTCCCTCTCTCCCTCCCGCCGTGAAAGCAACGGCAGACAATCATTTCGCGCCTTTTTTCTGGGGTTACCCAGGCAGACGCCATACCACAGCAAGCATGGAGCCCGCTCAGCTCACCACCGCTGTTGTGAGCATTGTAAACACCTCACGCATTATCTTGGAGTATGTGCAGAACTGGGCTAATAGATGCCAGCATGAGGATGATTGTGATGAGGACATGGACCCAGACATTCCTGAAAGCACAGGCTGTGGCAATTGGGACATCATGGCAGCACTGGGGCTGGTTGATACAGTGGAACGCTGATTCTGGGCCTGGCCAACAAGCACAGACTGGTGGGACCGCATAGTGTTGCAGGTATGGGATGATTCCCAATGGCTGCGAAACTTTCGCATGCGTAAGGCCACTTTCCTTGAACTTTGTGAGTTGCTTTCCCCCACCCTGAAGTGCAGGAATATCAAGATGAGAGCTGCCCTGAGAGTTGAGAAGCGAATGGCTATAGCCCTATGGAAGCTTGCAACACCTGACTGCTACCAGTCAGTCGGGAATCAATTTGGAGGGGGCAAGTCTACTGTGGGGATTGCTGTGATCCAAGTAGCCAATGCAATCACTGACGTTCTGCTATCAAGGGTAAAGACTCTGGGAAATGTGCAGGTTATAGTGGATGGCTTTGCTGCAATGGGGTTCCCTAACTGTGGTGGGGCGATAGATGGAATGCATATCTTTATCTTGGCACCGGACCACCTTGCTAACCAGTATATAAACTGCAAGGGGTACTTCTCAATGGTGCTGCAAGCACTGGTGGATCACAAGGGACGTATCAACGACATCAATGTGAGATGGCCAGGAAAGGTACATGACGCTCGCATCTTTAGGAATTCTGGGCTGTTCGAGCAGTTGCAAGAAGGGACTTACTTCCCAGACCAGAAAATAACCATTGGGGATGTTGAAATGCTAATAGTTATCCTTGGGGATCCAACCTACCCCTTGCTCCCATGGCTCATGAAGCCTTACACAGGCAGCCTGGACAGTAGTAAGGAGCAGTTCAACTATAGGCTGAGCAAGTGCAGAATGGTGGTAGAATGTGCCTTTGGATGTTTAAAAGCTCGCTGGTGCTATTTGCTGACTAGGTTAGACATCAGCGCAACCAACATTCTCATCGTTATTGCTGCTTGCTGTGTGCTCCATAATATCTGTGAGAGTAAGGGGGAGACGTTTATGGCAGGGTGGGAGGTTGAGGCAAATCGCCTGGTGGCCGATTTTGAGCAGCCAGACACCAGGGTGATTAGAAGAGCACAGCTAGGCATGCTGCGCATCAGAGAGGCTTTGAAAACCAGTTTCATGACTGGCCAGGCTACGGTGTGACAGTTGTGTGTGTTTCTCCTTGATGCAAACCCGGCCCCTTTGTTGATTTTAATTCCCAGTAAGCCAACCACCCTCCCACCATCGAAATAAAGTAACTATTGTTTTGAAACCATGCATTCTTTCTTTATTAATTAAAAAAAAAAGTGAGATAACTGACAAAGTATCCCAGGTGGGGTGGGGTGGGAGAGGAGGGAAGGACAAGGCCACATTGCTTATTATAGCCACTCTACAAATCAAAACTGTTTGAATGACAACCTTCTGTTGCTTAGGCCATCCTCTGGAGTGGAGTGGCTGGGTGCCCGGAGCCTCCCCCCCTGCGTTCTTGGGCGTCTGGGTGAGGAGGCTATGGAACATGGGAGGAGGGTAGATGGTTATACAGTGGATGCAGCGGGGGTCTGTGCTCTTGTTGGCTTTCCTGCAGCTTCAACAGATGCTTCATCATGTCTGTTTGCTCCCCCATTAGCCGCCACAAGGAATCATTACGGCAAGCGGTGTGGCAGGACTCAGAAAGGTCTGAGAGGGCAATAGTGTAGGGACAGTAACACTTGTAGCTGCAGCAGGCAGGTCCCCCCTTCTCCCCTCCCCCTGCCGCGTGGCTATTCTCTGGGATGATCCCTTTTAGCCAAGTGCAAACAGCCCAGTATGAACAGGGTCCTTTTACTGTTCCCTTACAAAAATTCCCCTATTTCAACCTGGTGACTATGAATGATATAACTCTCCTGAGGCTAACACAGAAAGATATAGACCAAATGCTGCTTGAATGGACCATTCACTGCCATGCTTTGTGCTGCAATGATTCCAGACTACTTGCTACTGGCTTGGCATGGTAAAGTGTCCTACCGTGGAGGACGAAATAAGACAGCCCTCCCCAGAAACCTTCTGCAAAGGCTTTCAGAGTACCTCTAGGAGAGCTTCATGGAGATGTCCCTGGAGGATTCCCGCTCCATCCCCAGACATGTTAACAGACTTTTCCAGTAGCTGTACTGGCCGCGAATGCATCCCAATTCTTCAGGGCAAATCAAACATTAAACACTATTGCTTTTAAGCCCTGTACTGTAGTTACAAATGTGCACTCACCAGAGCTGCCTTCTCCAGCTTCAGGGTCGGGGATCCCGCCTTGGGAGGGTATTGGCTCCAGGGTGATGAAAAGGTCCTGGCTGCCGGGGAGAACAGATTCACTGCTTGCCTGCTGCACATTCTCCTCCTCCTCCTCCTCCTCTTCCTCATCCACAAAATCCTCCTCCCTTTTTGCGTGAGACTCCCGCAGTTGTCCACGGATAGTGGTAGAATAGTGGTAGGGCCCCCCCTAGAATGCCATGCAGCTGATCATAGAAGTGGCATGTATGGCGCTCTGACCCGGAGTGACCGTTTGCCTCCTTTGTCTTTTGGTAGGCTTGCCTGAGCTCCTTAACTATCATGCAGCACTGCTGTGTGTCCCTGTTGTAGCCTCTCTCCACCATGCCCCGTGCGATTTTGGCATATATATTAGCATTTCTTCTTTTTGATCGGAGTTTGGCCTGCACAGATTCTTCTTCCCATACAGCAATCAGATCCAGTGTCTCCCTTTCAGTCCATGCTGGAGATTGTTTGCAATTCTGGCGGGACTGCATGGTCACCTGTGCTGCTGAGCTCGCCACGCTGACCAAACAGGAACTGAAATTCAAAAGTTCCCGGGGCTTTTCCTGTGTACCTGGCTAGTGCATCGGAGTTCAAAGTGCTGTCCAGAGTGGTCACATTGGAGCACTCTGGGATAGCTGCCGGAGGCCAATACCATTGAATTGCATCTGCACTACCCCAAATTCGACCCAGCAAGGTCGATTTTAGCGCTACTTCCCTTGCCAGGGAGGAGTACAGAAGTCTATTTTAAGAGCCCTTTAGGTCAACGGAACGGGGTTGGTTGTGTAAGACGCATTCATTTTTAAATCAACCTAACGCGGTTAAATTCGACCTAACTCCATAGTGTAGACCAGGGCTTAGTAAGAAAGAGACTGCACAAGTTACTGCGCTGCAGAGGTAGCAGCTATAGTTTCAGAGACACCAGGTGAGTTGATTTTCAAAGGTGCTAAGCAGTTGCAGCTCCTACTAAAGTCAAAGCTCTGCACCTTTGAAAATCAGGCCACAGAGCTACCTGCTCCTTACAAGGTGGAAATTCTTCTTAAAACAATGGGTGTAAAAGAATAAAAGCAGCACAAAACCTCCTAAAAACCTAAAATAAAAAAAAAAGGTAGGACTATAACCAGAACATTACACTGCATACCATGGGATATTCAGAACAATCATGTATAAAGCTATCTGGCCCATAGCCTAGTGCTGTAAAAGTGTAATACTTTTAACCCTGCTTCAGGAACATATGTGCTTCAAGTCCCATTGACTTCATTTCTTGAAGTTGAGCATATTTTAATGCTGTCCTGAACTGGAGCATCTCTTTAAAAGAGCCATACAGAAGAGATGTGAATGTTTATTCTAAAAGTGCAACAGAGACTGAGACCCTGATCCACCGTGCATAGCTGATTTCAGGATGAGGGACTCTAGTGGTTTAGTGCCTCTAATGGTCTAGTGAGCTGGAAAACATCTTCAAAAACCTACATGCAGAACATGTTAAAATAATAGGTCTAATTAATATTCATTTCTCTGGTGTTTACTGTAAGAATATTAATCACAGGGAATTCATTAGGCATTAATGTAAATGTTGTAAGTATTTCTATAACATTTTCACTGTCATTTAGTATTCATTAACTGGACCATTATTTTAAAATGTTAATAGCCAGAGCAGACAAGGTGGGTGAATTTATATCTTTGATTGGACCAACTTCTGTTGGTGAGAGAGACAAGCTCTTGAGCTTCCATGGAGCTTACACTTACCCAGAGCTCTTCATGTCATAGCCGGAATGGTAATTCAATCAAGCCAATAACATTTCAGTCAAAACACAAAGCAATTGGTAATCAAGACATAAAACTAGAATGCATCCATGTACTTCCAAAACAAAAAAACATCATGGCAATGTTCTGTCCTTGAACATAATAAAATCTTAGTGTGTTTCAAGCACAATATAGTCTTAAAATACAGTGTTAATACTGTTGCATATAACTCTGAGAATTCTCTGCTCACTATCTTATATTATAAATTGTATTATGTGTTTCCTCTGCTCCTGTCACTGTTAATTTTCACAATCTCTTTTCTCTTTTCCCCACATTGGTAAAAACTACTTTATCTGTCTAGTGTTTATTTTTGGTTGTATTCTCTAATTTAAAATGAGTTTTCTGTACCAATTTATTTCTGAGAGCCAGAAGCGCAGGTGAAGTATGGGCTGTCTCCAGGCATCCACCCCTCAAAACCAGTTAAAAGAGATTAAGGGTAAATTTCCAGAGAACTACTTAGAATTTTAGCTACATGATGCCCATAGACTTTAATGGGTGGAGAGGCATATGGCTGAAGACCTGCATAGTAATTTGAGAAGTGTCCCATCGTATTTATTCTGGGGTCTGTGTAAGATCCTCACATCCATTTATAAATTTTGGAAGCCTACCTTTGAATGCCCCACTAAGGGATGCACTTTCCCATTCATGTTTATTTAATTTGTACCCAAAATTTGCTCTAGGTTCCCTGGGTGCAACCTAAAAATACATTTGAAATACCCTAAAATGCAGCAGTACAACTCTATTGAAACCACCAGCAAGCCAAGCAATTTTATATGCTCAAATCGCCCTTCAGTGATTTCCTCCCGCAATTTTCAAAGGCCTGCGTTGTGCAATGTGAGGGATTATGCCAGTTACAGGCACCTGTCATTTGTGCACCATACCATTGTGCAAGTCTCCTATCAGCAAACTTCAAAGAGCTTTTCTACCAGCACCCGCAGCTGATAAGTCATGGACAGCAAGAAATCCTCTCTCCCCTTTCCTTCCTTGCAGTATTGATTTTTTCCACTCGCTTTCCCCTTGCTGATGCCCGTGAACAGAAGTCAAATACACTAGTAGCCGTGTTTATTTTGGCAGTTCCCTTTTCAGGGCTAATGCAATTCCAAGTTCTCCTCTTCTTGAATTGCTTAAAATCCAATTTATTCATGAACGAGTTTTGAGAAGAAAACTAATTAAGTTACAAATACTGAATTAAGGGGGAAACTACCAGAGAAAACCACCATAATTTAGTGACTTTTATAACCACCCAATCAGTGGCACAGCTTTCTCCATTTTTGTAGGCAGCCTTTGGAGGTCTTTCATTGTACAGTACTAACATCGTCTGTTTGCAATGATTGTAAGCAGCGCAGGATACCACTATGTCTTCATTGTATATGGTCTAGGAGTGTTGCACATTTATTTTTTTCTAGTTTGGGTGCACTGTGGTACAGTAGGTGAAACAAGATAAATAGAGTTAATTTATGCTGCTGGGTGGTTATTGTAAGGCTAATTATTGTCAGTGTGCTCAGTTTTCGTATGGTCATTCTTTATTAAATCTGAAGAAGCACAATATAGTGAGATGGTCCAGGGAAAATTTAGAAACACATTCTTAAAGGAATAGACGTGAAGCAAGCACTCTCCACCTGGGAGTAGCTAAGATGTCACTGGGTTGTGACTGCACTGCAGTTCCTATTGTGTTAGATGGGAGGCTAGTCCCATTACAGAAAAGATAGTCAATCTGGAAAAGGTTGAGGACCAGGGCTAAAGGGCAAAAGGAAACCGATTTAACTTCCAAGCTGCACTATAACTGTATTGAGGCTTGTGTGACTGCCCAAAACTGAGAAGTTGTCCAAAGAGAGTGTTAATTCTGAAGAATGCATATCTCATTTGCTTAGCTCCATTTTTATTTATCATCCTCTATCAAACAAAAGTGTTCCATTGATGCTGGTCTGGGATGTGCACCAGAACTGTGGGGCCTTGACCATGGTCAATGTCCCTGCCATGGGTATGGGGACTCGCTGCTTAGAAAAATCAAGGCAGTGACGTTGGCAACTATATTTTTGTAGGTCAGAATGTCTGTCTGAGAAGAAGAGGCAATAAAACCAGTGCTGCCGGATCGAGGAGGTGGCTGGGGAAGGTGGATTGAGGTAACATTTGGAACCTGTGTGCAATATAGTAGGCCAGTTGGCCTGTCCCACAGACTCTTCAAGCTGACATGATATTGTATGGAAAATATTTATGGTACATTGAAAATATTCCTCTGAATGCACAGACTACAGGGTGGATGGACTGAATATTAGCTGTATCAGATTGTAACCAGTCAGCTAAATGAGGGGGGGAACCCCCAAACGCACCCCCTAACACGAGCACTAATTATGCTGAAGAGCTCTCTTTCTGTTCAAATATGCAGAATGTAGTGACCCAAGAGTGTGGAAGGATGAGGTGGTGATGATCCACTAGTTCTCCATAAAATATTTAGCTCTTACCTCTCATTAGTCAAAAAAAAGACAAACAGAAATGAGTTAATTACGAATCCTTAACCACTTTACTACTTGATAGGCACTATTGAAAATTTTACCTAGTAGCTCTAAGTCCCATTTGCAGAAGTGATACTGAAAGAATGAAAGTCTGAGACTAGGGAACTTAAGTCACTTTTGAAAATGAAATTTAGGCTTGCAAGTCATTTATACAAGATGAAATTTTCCCCACTTTAATAATAGACGGTAGCTCTATACCTAAAAATCCCTGCCAGAAGACTTTACTGGCAGGGCCGGCTCCAGGCACCAGCTTCTCAAGCAGGTGCTTGGGGCGGCCGCTCCAGAGAGGGGAGGCACGTCCAGGTATTCGGCGGCAATTCGGCGGACGGTCCCTCACTCCGCCTGGGAGTGAAGGACCTTCCGCAGAATTGCCACCACAGATCGCGATCGCGGCTTTTTTGTTTGGTTTGTTTTGTTTTGGCTGCTTGGGGAGGCCAAAACCCTGGAGCCGGCCCTGTTTATTGGCATAAGTATCCTACTAAAAGTAATTGCACCAGAGTAACAACACAATACACATTGTGCTAAAAAGAACTTAGCATATCATCTTTAATAGCACCGTCTGGTGGCTCCTGGGTAATGTTACATTACTCTTGGTTAGACCTGCTCATTGTGACTTTTTAGAGGAGGAGAATATTACGGGCTATGATAAATGCTTGCACCACTGTGGATATCAGAGAAAGTGCAGATACTAAATGATAGGAGTGGTATAAAAAACATAGCTTAGACAAGAACCTCAAACTGAACTCCTACACATTCTGGCTATCTATGGCAAATTAGTGCAGAATGTATAAGGTTGTACATGCATTAATATTTAACCTGCATAAATATTTATCTGAGTTTTAGGCAAAAAAGATTTTTCTCATTTCCGTAATGCCCATATAAAGAATCCTAGTTACCAACAAGAATGGGGATTTTATGTTCAAGTGTTTTGAGCTTGAGTCTGGTCTGTTTACATGGATGTAAAGTCAAGAGCAAGTCTACTGCAATTAATGGAGTTACACCGGTGGAGGAGACTAGAAGAATCAGCCCTTTTGTAGATCACTGGGGAGTGGGGAGGAGCACAGGGATCTGAACTGAGATTTTGATTTCTTCATCTTCACTGAGCTGAGGAAGCTTTAGGAGATCAGAATCACAAATGAGTGATTCAAAGTATCTTTTGTGTTGCTCAGCCTGGAAACTTCGGAAGACGTGTAAACCAAAGATTATCTGACTCTGGCTTGAGATTATGAGACTTTTGCACTCACATTTGGAGGGGAAATAGGGCAAGTAGACAGACAAAAATCATCCTGTAAAAGAAGCAGAGTCCTGTGGCACCTTATAGACTAACAGACGTATTGGAGCATGAGCTTTCATGGGTGAATACCTCCTTTGATACCTCCTGAATTTGATACCCCAAAAATTTGATACCTCCTGAATTTGATACATTTGTATTTCATATCTGAGTCCAGAATATGTTACTCCATATGGTCAGCTATGTCAGAGCAAAGGTATACAGCATAAAGATGGACACTGAGATTTAAAGCTCTCTTCTTGCTGTAATGCGACCTGATGATTCAGCATGGAGCTTTTTCTAAAGGAATTTTGTCTTTCAATGAGCAATTTACAAAATCCACTTTTTTCTTTCTTAGCTAGATGATCCCTCTGATCAATGCTAAACATGTTGTCAGCATTTACGTTTGTGTATGACGTTGGGCATCAGCAGCTTTGATACATGCTTCACTGATTGTAAATGGTCAAGCAAAGCTTGCTCACAAAAACTCTGCAGAACGTTTGTGTCGTTGGCAGAGCAGAAGTCCACTGTCTGCATAAAGATTTCCTGGAAAGCATAAAGTTCTTGCCATTGCTGATCTTTATTTGTGAAGACTGCAGATTGTCAGGCAAGAGGAGATGAGAATTCTTGCAGCGTGTCCATGGTTTATATGTTCCAGGAGAATCTAAACTTGAAAACCTGGAGAGCCAGTGTGCTCTAGTAGACAGGACACTGGACTGGGAGTCTAAAGATGTGAGTTCCATTGTCAACTCTGCCATGACCTGCTGTGTGATCTTGGGCAAGACGCTTCACCTTCCCGTGCCTCTGTTTCCCCTTCAATCCTTTGTCTTGTCTATTTAGATTGTAAGCACTTGTCACAGGGCTGGCCCTTTAAGGGGAGCCAGATGCCAGCCTGCCCGTGACCTCTTCCTTGAAAGGAGTGAGCCAACCCAGCTCCACCTGGGCTAGTTAACTGCCTAAGTGGCTGGAAGATAATGAAGTAGGGGGGACCAGAGCCCAATGAAAGGCTTAGCAGAGCTCAGCTGAGAAAAGGCTCCTAAATAAACCAAATCTGTGCTAGGATTTTTATTGATACTGTACTACTATTGAATACAATATGAAAATAGTTTCCCTCACATCACAGCAGAAGGAATTATTTTTACCCAGGCTACCAGTTTAACCAGATTAATAAAATCTGTGATAGCCCAGGCTGAATTAAAAAAACTCCTACACATTCTACAGAATCATATTTGGTTGCTTGAAATATCAAAATGTGGGATTATGAACTAGACATTAGCTCAGAGAATAAATATTGCTTCTCGTATTGTGATTTAAGCATCACCAGGGTGAGCCAATACGGTGGAGTGAATCCTGACACTTGAAATAGAATCTTCTAGAGTCCAAAGGTCCAGCAGCACTAGAACGAGGGTTAAAGGCTCTTACCTCAGAACCCACATGAAACTTAACAGTCCCAAAACAGACGTCTCTAGGTTCCAGCAGCAGCTTCTTCTGCTGTACGGCCTCAGGCTTCGCTGCTGCCTACAGAGCTCTGCAGTGTCCCCTGTTTGTTTAGGGTCTCCCCTAGGGCACGCTGCCTACAGAGCTTCCCTGAATGGGGGTTCCAAAGAGGATGGAGCTCAGCTGTTCTCAGTGGTGGCAGATGACAGAACAAGGAGCAATGGTCTCAAATTGAAGTGGGGGAGGTTTAGGTTAGATATTAGGAAAAACTTTTTCACTAGGAAGGTGGTGAAGCACTGGAATGGGTTACCTAGGGAGGAGGTGGAATCTCCTTCCTTAGAGGTTTTTAAGGTCAGGCTTGATGAAGCCCTGGCTGGGATGGTTTAGTTGGGGATTGGTCCTGCTTTGAGCAGGGGGTTGGACTAGATGACCGCCTGAGGTCCCTTCCAACCCTGATATTCTATGATTCTATAATTCTATGATTAGGGTTGGAAGAGACCTCACGAGGTCATCTAGTCCAACCCCCTGCTCAAAGCAGGACCAACCCCAACTAAGGGCTTGTCTACATTACCCGCTGGATCGATGGGCAGCGATCGATCCAGCAGGGGTCGATTTATCGTGTCTAGTCTAGACACAATAAATCAACCACCGAGCGCTCTTCTGTCAACTCCGGTATTCCACAAGGACAAGAGAATCATGGAATCATAGAATATCAGGGTTGGAAGGGACCTCAGGAAGTCCAAGAGGTGCAAGCGGAGTCAACGGGAGAGTGTCACCTGTCGACTTACCGCAGTGAAGACACCACAGTAAATAGATCTAAGTACGTCAACTTCAGCTATGTTATTCACGTAACTGAAGTTGCGTAACTTAAATCAATATCCCCCCACCCCCACCCCCAGTGTAAACCAGGCCTTAATCATCCCAGCCAGGGCTTTGTCAAGCCGGGCCTTAAAAACATCTAAGGATGGAGATTCCACCACCTCCCTAGGTAACCCATTCCAGTGCTTGACCACTCTCCTAGTGAAATAGTGTTTCCTAATATCCAATGGAGGCTCTACATATTTAAAGCTTGATGGGCTCGATGAGGAATTGGAGTACTGTAATTGATGGGAAAATTGGATGCCAAAACTACACAGGTACTAAGTAGGTTGTGCACCTAATAATGAAGTAGAGGGTATTTTGAGCTACCTTCCACATGTCCTTTGGTCTTGGCTCATTGTAGACTGCTTGACCTGCTATTCCAAATACAGGTATTCATTTTACCCCAGCACTGCTTCATTATTTTTTCCTCCCTGTGCCTTGGGATTAGAGTTTGTCTTACTGTTGTGACCCTGAATCTTAGCACTTGCCTTTTGTAGCAAAGAGTATTGTGAAAGCTTCGAGCTTCCTGACGTGTTTGAAAAGACATGTTGAGCTGTTTCCAACAGAGCTACCTCAACACACACTAGCTACCTTTTAAAGTGTATCAGCAGGATCTACACGGGGCAGTTAGAGTACAATGCTTTAGCACGCTCTACAGTTTACACCCTTCTGGTTCATATTGCTGCACTGTGCAGACAAGCCTAAGTGCAGGATCTGTTAATTTAGGTGAGGATTGGATGGCGGGGGGAGGGGGTTAGTGTTAGTGTGATTCTGAGATTTTCATCTTGAAGTTCAAAGCCTGCTGTTTTTTGAGCGAGATCCTGTCATTAGCTCTGCGTGGGTGCAGGGGGCTGCCTGGGCACAGCTCGTAGCAGGTGGAATTCAGTACACAGGGTAACTGTTCAGCAGTGTATGTGAAATGAGTTGATTGTCTCAGCCTGATTCTAGTCTGCATTGCTGAACCCCAACTGCCGCTGGCACTAATTGGAAGCCATGGTGACAGTCTGAACACGAGGCCAATGACTTCATGGACATAGATCCTGACTTTGTTCTTCCAAAGAGTCTCTCTAGGTCACTTGGGACTTGAGGTACACTGGCAGGACAGCATGGCGAATTTGCACAGCCACTGCTGCATCTGTTCTGTGAATAAGTAGAAGAACTCTCTCTAGGGCTGTCAACCTGTCACCTTTAGTCTTTGCTAAATCACTTTCCAAAACTTTAGGCAGGTGAGAGTTGAGAGAATTCTGGAAAAGTCCATTTTCATGGCCAAACTTGTGCTAATGCGAGAAGTTGTGGGAAGAATTAGCTAGTTTTATCAGGAACACAAACCTAAAGCTAGCCTGTGTAGTTCTGAAAGCTCTCGCAAGCAAATGTTCAGCAGCCAGCTCTCCTCCCCTACAACAGACCGAGATTCTGAATTTCTAATGCAGCCTTGCTGATGCAAAGTGGTGTAGTGGTAAGGAAAATATAGCCCTGAGCAATGGAATAGGGTGTATATGTGTGGGTTCTTTCAGTGATTCGTATATTGTTTTAATAGCTTTTTGAAAATCAAAACTTTGTACATTGGTTTCTATGCTCTTATAAAAATAAGATAAAAGCTGTAGAGAATCCCATATGTTTATTACAATGGATATACTAATGAGCTGCAGCTGAAACTGGATCACTGCCAGTGATTATCAAACTACATTTTTGCATTTTCTAAACTACAGAGGAATAAATGACAAAGACACTGGAAGGGTCAGAACGTTCACTGTAAAGGAGATAAAATCTCCAAAGGCCTTCAATTTATTTTCTTTGAAGAGTCTTCCTATGCTTCTTTCTTTCAGTGATAACACTCTGAAAAGGCTCAAGGAAAAACAAGAGTAAAGGTCTATCTACGCTGCAGCCTCCCAACCCAGACAGAGAGAAAGCACTGTGGAAGTTGTGACATGGGTTAGCCACCTGAGGGGGTTGGGCAGGCTTGTATTCAGGCAGCTAGCCTGTGCCATCAGCTCTGCGACAACATCCATTGTGCTACTTTTAGTGCATTAGCTTGAGCAGAGCGAGTGTGTGTCTTTTAACCCAGGCTGGGAGGCCCGTTCCCAGCTGCAGTATAGACATACCCTAAGAATGAAAAGAAACAAGCCTAGAATGATTTGTTAGTTGGGTCAAGGAGGAAAATGATAATCCTGGTAAAGAACTGCATGGAGGAAGCTGTTTGCAGTGAACAACATCTGCTAGTTTTACAAAGCCCTGGAACTATGTTATGTATTCTTGAGCACCACCTACTGGCCCTTCATGTATGGGCCGAGGGCTAACAGACATCTCTTGTAAGATCTGACAGATGGTTTTCAGGACCCAGAGGATGTCCTACTTGGCTTTCATCTTGGCAACCTGAACCTTGGGAAAACCCTTCTACTGTTTGCTTCATTGCAGGAAACTCCAGAGGGGGAGGAGAGGGGGTGTCCAGTGGAAAGAGCACAAGACAGAGAGTATGTGTAACTGGGTGCAAAATTGGGCCCATTGAGATTTAAATATGTAGAGCCTCCATTGCTTGCAAAGTGGGTGTAAAATGCTACCAAATCAAAATGCTCAAGGTGTAGGGCAATGCAGAATAATGCTCACGCACTGAGACCTTGGCTCAGTATGTCAGTGAAAAATGTGCAGCAAATTTAATTGACCACACAATACAGCTACTTTTGCATAATCGGGGTCATGAAAACGTACGACCTGGTAGCAACTTGGGGCTTTAACTGCTCAGGCATCTGTTGGAAAAGTAATATGGCAAAACACAAAATGTCAAATACCTTCTTGTTTCAGAAAGTAGAGGAAGTAACTGGATGCAGCCATTTTAGACTTGAATTGGAGAGAGAGAAATTGATTCTGAATCTGAAGGGTGAAGGCAATTTGTGTGCAATAATTTCATGATTCCAAGAAAATAAAGAAGTGAGAACAGCAGAATAAGGACCATGGTCCTTAAACAAATAACAAGCAAAACAACAACCAGGCCTTAACAAACTCCGAGAACTGTTAAGTAAGGTTCCATGGGAACAAAATCTAAAGAATGAAAGGATTCAGGAGAACTGGCAATTTCTCAGAGCCAATATAAAAGGCATAATAGCAAGCTATCCTGATGTGAAGGAAAGATAGGAAGAATAGTAAGAGGCCACTATGGCTCTATCAGGAGCTCTTTAGTGACCTGAAAATCAAAAAGAAATCCTACAAAAAGTGGAAACATGGAGAGATTGCTAAGGATGTACCTAAGCATATAGGGACAAAATGAGAAAGGCTAATGCACAAAATGAGTCACACCTAGTAAGGGACACACAAAGCGTTAAGAAGAGGTTCTATAAATTAGGAGCAGGAGAAAGCAGACCTACACTTTCCTTTATCTACTTAGTGGGGAAGGAAAGCTAATAACAGATGATATGAAGAAGTCTGAGGAGTTCAGTGCCTGTTTTGCTTCAGTCTTCACTACAAAGGTTAATTATAACTAGAAGCTTAACAATATTAATAAAGAACAAGGGGGAAGGAACACAAGCCAGACTAGAAAAAGAACAGGTTAAAGAATATCTTGATGAGTTACATGTATTCAAGTTGTCAGGACCTGTTGAAATTCACCCTAGGGTACTCAAGGAACTAGCTGAAGCAATCTTGGAACAGTTAGCTATTATCTTTGTGAACTCCTGGAGGACGGATGAGGTCCCAGGAGGCTGGAGAAGGGTAAACATAGTTCCTGCCTTTTAAAAGGGGGAACAAAAAGGACTTGGGGAGCTATAGTCCAGTCAGCTTAACTTCAATACCTGGAAAGATACTGGAACAAATTATTAAACAATCAGTTTGTAAGCACCTAGCAGATAATAGGGTTATAAGGAGTAGCCAAAAGGGATTTGTCAAGAACAAATCATGCCAAACCAATCTAACTTCCTTCTTTGACTGGATTACTGGCCTGGTGGATGAGGGGAAGCAGTAGACATGATATACCTTGTTTTTTAGGAGAGCTTTTGACATAATTTCATGTAATATTCTCATAGGCAAACTAGGGAAAATGTCATCTAGATGACACAACTATAAGGTGGGTGCAAAACTGGTTGAAAGACCATACTCAGAGTGGTTCATTGTCAAAGTGGGGATGGATGTATCTTGAGGGGTTGCAAGCACTTTGGAGGACAGGATTAGAATGTAAAATGACATTGGCAAATCAGAGATATGGACTGAAATCAACAAGGGAAAATTCAGTAAAGATAAGGGCATTTAGGAGGGAAAAATCAAATGCGCAACTTCAAAATAGGGAATAGCTGGCTAGGCAGTGGTGCTGTTGAAAAGGATCTAGGAGTTATAATGGATCACAAATTGAATATGAGCCAACAATGTGGTGGAGTTGCAAAAAAGGCTAATATCATTGTGCAACATTTGAACGGGAATATCGTATGTAAGACACGCGAGTTAATTGTCCTACTGTACTAAGCACTGGTGAGGCCTCAGCTAGAGTACTATGTCCAGGTCTGGGTGCCACACTTTAAGAAAGACGTGGACAGATTAGGGAGCATCCAGAGGACATAGACTCATAGACTCATAGACTTTAAGGTCAGAAGGGACCATTATGATCATCTGGTCTGACCCCCTGCACGCTGCAGGCCATAAAACCGTCCCTACCCCTTCCCTGGACTCTGCTGTTGAAGTCCCCAATCCTGTTTTTAGTGACTTCAATCGGCAGAGACCCTCCTGCTAGAGATCCCTGCCCCATGCTGCGGAGGAAGGCGAAAAACCTCCAGAGGCTCAGCCAATCTGCCCTGGAGGAAAATTCCTTCCCGACCCCAAATATGGCGATCAGTAAGACCCCGAGCATATAGGCAAGAGTCTCCAGCCCGACCCCTGTTAGCCATTATACTATTTACCTACCATTGCTTGGCTTTCCTTGACTACTATGTTTTACCATTAAACCATTCCCTCCATAAACTTATCTAACTTAATCTTAAAACCAGACAGGTCCATCGCCCCCACCGTTTCCCTCGGTAGGCCGTTCCAATATTTCACCCCTCTGACGGTCAGAAACCTTCGTCTAATTTCAAGTCTGAACTTCCCCACGGCTAGTTTATATCCATTCGTTCTTGTATCCACATTAGTACTAAGCTGGAATAATTCTTCTCCCTCCCTTGTATTAATCCCTCTAATATATTTAAAGATAGCAATCATATCCCCTCTCAGCCTTCGCTTTGTCAGACTAAACAACCCAAGCTCCTCTAGTCTCCTTTCGTACGACAGGTTTTCCATTCCTCTGATCATCCTAGTGGCCCTTCTCTGCACCCGTTCCAGTTTGAGTTCATCTTTTTTAAACATGGGAGACCAGAACTGCACACAGTACTCCAAATGAGGTCTCACCAGCGCCTTGTACAACGGAAGCAGGACCTCCTTATCCCTACTAGATATACCTCGCCTAATGCATCCCAAGACAGCATTGGCTTTTTTCACCACCACGTCACATTGTCGACTCATAGTCATCCTGCGGTCTACAAGAACCCCTAGGTCCTTCTCCTCTTCCGTTACTTCTAACCAATGCGTCCCCATCTTGTAACTAAAATTGTTATTAGTCATCCCCAAATGCATCACCTTACACTTTTCACTATTAAATTTCATCCTATTTCTGATACTCCAATTCACAAGCTCATTCAAGTCTCCCTGCAGGATATCCCTATCCTCCTCCGAATTTACAACGCCTCCCACCTTCGTATCATCCGCAAACTTTATCAGTCCACTCCTGCAATCGGTTCCGAGGTCAGTTATAAATAGATTAAATAAAATGGGTCCCAAAACCGAACCTTGAGGCACTCCACTAGTAACCTCCCTCCAACCTGACAGTTCACCCTTTAATACAACCCGCTGCATTCTCCCCATTAACCAATTCCTTATCCACCTCTGGATTTTCTTATCGATCCCCATGTTTTTCAGTTTAACTAATAATTCCTCATGGGGTACAGTATCAAACGCTTTACTGAAATCCAGGTATATTAGGTCCACCGCATTTCCCTTATCTAATAAATCCGTTACTTTCTCAAAGAAGGAGATCAGATTCGTTTGGCACGATCTGCCCTTCGTAAAACCATGTTGTAATTTATCGCAATTGCCACTACCCTCCAGGTCCTCAACTAGTTTCTCTTTCAGAATTTTCTCTAACACCTTGCACACTACAGATGTTAAACTAACAGGCCTGTAGTTACCCGGATCACTTTTTTTCCCTTTCTTGAAAATAGGAACCACATTAGCTATTCTCCAGTCTAACGGGACCACCCCCGAGTTTACAGATTCATTAAATATTATCGCTAATGGGCCTGCTATTTCCCGTGCCAATTCCTTCAATATTCTCGGATGAAGATCGTCCGGTCCTCCCGACTTAGCCCCATTAAGGTGTTCAAGTTTTGTTTCTACCTCGGATACGGTAATCCCCCATCCTGAATGCCCCTCTGTAGTGGTGCTAGTATCCCTAATACCTTCATTGGCCTCATTAAACACCGATGCAAAATATTCATTAAGATATTGCGCCATGCCTAGATTGTCTTTAATCTCCTCTCCGTCAATAGTCTTCAGCGGTCCCACTTCTTCTTTCTTTGCTTTCTTCCTATTTATGTGGCTGTAAAACCTCTTACTATTGCTTTTAATTCCCCTCGCTAGGTCCAACTCTACACGGCCTTTGGCCTTTCTCACTCTATCTCTACATTCTCTGACTTCACTTAGGTACATTTCCTTACTGATCCCTCCCCTCTTCCACTCTTTGTACGCTTTCTGTTTTTTCCTAATAGCCCCTTTGAGTCGGTCGCTCATCCAGCTCGGTCTAAATCTCTTGCTTAGTAATCTTTTTCCCTTTTTTGGAATACAGGCCTCCGACAGCTCATGCATCTTTAACTTTAAGTAATCCCAGGCTTCTTCTGCCTTTAAATCCATTAATACGTTTGCCCAATCCACTTCCCTTACCAGTCCCCTTAATTTGTTAAAATTGGCCTTTTTAAAATTATAAACCCTAGTCTTTGATTTAATTCTGTTACTCCTTCCATGTATTTTAAACCGAATTAGCTCATGATCACTGGAGCCCAAATTGTCCCCTACTACCACTTCCTCAACGAGGTCCTCACTACTTACTAGAATCAAATCTAAAATGGCCTCCCCCCCTCGTCGGTTCAGTTACCACTTGATGGAGGAATTGATCAGCAAGCACTTCTAGGAACATCTGAGCCCTGTTATTGCTACTAGCGTTTGTTCCCCAATCTATATCCGGGAAGTTAAAGTCCCCCATAATTACACAGTTTCTGTTAGTAATTACTTCTCTAAACACATTAAATAGTTCCTTATCCATATCCTGGGTCGATCCTGGTGGTCTATAGCACACTCCAAGCACTATCCCCGGAGAGGCTCTAGTAGTCCTATTACCCAGTGTGAGTATTGCCCAGACGGACTCTGTGTTATCTAATCCATCAACTATTATTTCTTTACAGTTTATTTCACTATTGACATACAATGCCACCCCCCCCCCACCTTTACCTTTGTTCCGGTCTTTCCTAAACAGCGCATACCCCTCCATACCTGTGTTCCAGTCGTGACTGCCATTCCACCACGTTTCCGTTATTCCTACGATATCTGGTTTCAGCTCTTGGACCAAGAGCTCCAATTCCTCCATTTTATTACCTAGGCTTCTGGCATTGGTGTATAAACACCCTAATGTATGTCGTTTAGCCTGTCTCCCATTAGCAGCACTAGATGTTGCGGGCCTCCTTGTGTCCGTCCCCCCTGTCCTTCCTATGTCCAATCTCATCTCCCTGGCTATGTCTCCTCTCATTTTACTCACCTTTTCCATACTGGAATCTGGCGTGGAGATTAACTGTGCATCTCCCAACCGTCTCCCCAAACTTCCTAGTTTAAAGCTCTTTTGATTAGATGAGCCAGCCTCCCTCCCAGAAGTCTATTTCCTTCCCTACTCAGGTGAAGCCCATCCCGCGAGAACAGGTGTCTGTCCCCGAAAGCCTCCCATCAACAAAAACGGAAAAGTCTTAGAAAACCTGACCTATGAGGAAACATTAATAAAATTGGTATGTTTAGTCTGGGGGGGGGGGAATAGACCGAGTTGGGGACCTGATCTTCAAAGATGTTAAGGACTGTTATAAAGAGGATGGTGATCAGTTGCTCTCAGTGTCCATTGAAGGTAGGACAAAAGCAATGGGCGTAATCTGTAGCAATGGAGACATAGGTTAGATATTAGTAAAAACTTTCAAACTATAAGGATAGCTACAACACTGGCGTGAGATCCCAAGAGAGGTTATGGAATCCCCATCATGGTGGTTTTAAAGAACTGGTTGGAAAAACATCAGTCAGGGATGGGCTAGCTGTACTCAGTCCAGCCTCAGCACTGGGGGCTGAACTAGATGACCTTAAAGTCCCTTCCAGCCCTTAATTTCTATGGTTCTATTTGACCCAACCTGGCAACAGTCTGATTCAGCTGGTGCTCAGCTTGTTGTGAAATGATCCACACTTTTAGATCCAGCAAGTTCACATCCCTGAATGGAAGGGTACAGTTTGTTTTCCTAGGGTTATAATCTGCCAAGAGGAAGCAAAAGATCAGAAATGGAGCATTCTGATGAGGAGTCATTTCCCTCCCCCACATAGACACAGCATGGGAGAGCAACCCAAGCTGGAGGATGTCACAGAAGCAGTTAAAAGATACTGCAGGCTCTCCAGATGGGACATCATTTACTGCAGGTCACATAGGGGCAGTTCTGGCAGCCTGGCAGACATCAAGCAAGGGATGGGGTCTTTCAAGCATAATAGCTGAGGTTGGAAAAAGAACAAAAACAAGGAGGGGACAGGAAAATTCCCGCTAATGCCCTGGTCAGTAAAACAGATCCTGAGGTCAAAGGATTAGTAGATAAAGGAGAGTCTCACTCTAAGAGATCTAACTTAAGTTTAAATAGGTTTCCAAAAGATTGGAGGGGGGTGAACATATCTAGTTGTCTGCATCAACTCTCTCCTAAGAGAGACTCTAGAGAAGATAGTGTCCCTGATTGGCATTATGCACTCAAGCTGCAATCAGCTTCAGGGGCCTTATTGAGCTCAGTGCTGTACAAACACTTATTAAAGGACAGACCCTGCCCTAAACAGCTCACGTGCTAGGCTACACCAGGTAGATGAAACACACAATATTGTTTACAGCCTGAGTCACCCGTGAAAAGAAACTCGTGAGCTTTTTGAGTTCTGAGATGAGGGAAAATCCAAAAACTGGAACAAGGAATGTCTGTCCTATCATAAAAGAAATCCCCCAATGCTCTTTCCTCAACTGAGTGCAGAAACTTGGTATAAAAAACTTGGCAATTACCAGGAGTAATCAGGAATTGCCATATTAGATCAGAGCAGTGGCTTGTCTAGCTCAGGATCCTGTTCCTCACAGCAGCCAATACAAGCTGCTTCAGAGGAAAGTGCAAGAAATGTTGCAGAATCAATAAGCTGCCTTCATGGAAAGCTTCTTCTAACCCCCAATAGTTGGTCTACACGCTAAAGCAGAAGAGATTATATCTTTGCTAAACTTGGAGGCGGAGCGGGGAAGAGTGTTGATCTTTACTTATATAACTCTGGAAATTCTTGTTCATATGAATATCCAGTCCTATTTTGAATCCCGCTAAGCTCTTGGCCATAGTAATGTCTTGTGGCAATGAGTTCCACAGGCAAAGGTGCATTACATTTTGCAGTTATCAATTTCATTGAAGGGTTAGAACAGCAAATCTAAATTGTTTGCAGAATAAGCAGAAAAAAATCCTTAATTTATTGGGAAAAGTCCTAATCTAAAGACCACAACAGCACTCTGAATGTAAAGCTTGTATTTGCAAGGAGCAAACAAAAATGCAGGATGAGAACAGTGTCAAAACTATGAAAAGCAGAGTAGAAGTGTTTTATTTCTAGTTTCTATTGTGTTTATATAGGAGCACTTAAGGGTTCATTTAAAATAAATTTGATATAAGAGAAGCATTAGACTCCATCCTACCTGAAATATTATAAAGAATGTGCTAAAAGCTAGTTGATATGTTTTAACTAAAATAATCCAATCTCTCTCTTTGTGTGTGTGTGTGTGTGTGTGTGTGTGTGTGTATACACACACAATACACACACACACACATACACACATACCTCAGTGCAATAAGCCTTTAAATGGCAGTTTTAAGATCTGGTCCAAAATGCCATTTTTTGTTTGGAGATTTAAAAGAAATTAGTTATTAAATTTCCTGCAAGTTGTTTGGTTTTCAACAAAACTGAAAATGAAATTTTTCCAGGGAATTTTTTTATGACAAGATAGGTTTTCCACCCAACATTTTAGTTGAAATCTTTTTATCAGTTCTAATAATTATAGTGGCTGGAATAATGAGGTCTCTATGTTACACAGACGTCAGTGTATGGTGATCAGTCCAGGAAAAGCTGCTTTGGTTTGGTTTTATTGTTGATCTTGTTGCCATGATTAGTATATGCTGTGAGGAAAAAGATATGAAAATATGTTACTATGGATCTGTGTTGGCTATTAGATTCCAAAAAATCAGATTAGATATGTTAATAGTTGGTGAACCTATTGATAAATTTTGTCATGGACCATAAATGGCTTGAATAATCCCAATTAAGTGTTGAAAATTACTTAGCCCCATGAAAAAATTATAGCCTGACACCGATAGCCACTAGTTTTATTGTGTAGCACTTCATTTTCTGCCAGCTTTAAAGATCTCCTGCTTTCCAGTTCCCATGACGAGTGTTTTAAATTATGAACGGTAAGAATGTCTTCTGATTGTTTTGAGTTAGCTACTAATTTAATATGCTAAATAATTCAGCAGTTTCCAATCAAAATGAATTGTCTTGCTATTGTCATCACAGCAAAAATATTGAGGCCTACATTTTTATAAGTTTTCACATACTTTCACTCCCCCTCTTTGCTGTGTGAAATGCATCGCAACAGCTGGAACAAATATTCTGTTCGTAATCACTAAATTATAAATTACATCTGTCAAGAATAAAACATTCAGCAACTGCACTCGGAACAGAAGAAGTCTGCCCATTTATCTGTTTAGCTATTGATTATCTGTTTAAGGTCATTGAATCAGAGCTATAATGGATGGAATATCTGATCTCTCATATCCTAGATTAAGGGTGTTCATAAATTTGCATCCTGGAACTTCATAATACTTAAAGATGCCCCAAGCCATTAAAGAACTAACCACTTATGCATTGGCTTTCTGATTACCAATCACAGGTTTGCTTAATGGGAAAGGAAGAGCAATTAACCTGCCATCAGCCCCTTATCTGGCAAGCTTCTAGAGTATGCTTACACTGGTGGCCTAATTTTTCAAAGGTATAGACCACCTGCATCTCTCACTGATTTCAGTGAGATTTGGGGGTGAATGGAACTTGTTAGGATCAGCAGTGGCTCCAGGCACCAGCGCTCTAAGCGAGTGCCTGGCGCGGCAAGCCACGGGGGGCGCCCTGCCGGTCCCAGCGAGGGCGGCCGTCAGGCAGCCTTTGGCGGCATGCCTGCAGGAGGTCCATCGGTCCCACAGATTCGGCGGCAATTCGGCGGCGGGTACACCGAAGCCGCAGGACCGGCGGACCTCCCGCAGGCATGCCGCCGAATCCGCGGGACCGGGGACCTCCCACAGGCATGCTGCCGAAGGCTGCCTTACTGCCATGCTTGGGGTGGCAAAAAAGCTAGAGCCGCCCCTGGTTAGGATCCAAAAGTTCCTGGTCTGACTCTTGTTCAAATTGCTAAGGCTCCTTTTCTTGGTAATACTGGTGCTAGAAGTGGGTCGGGGAAGAGAGAGCTTTAGGTTTATTAAGTCTGTAACTTCTAAAATGGATGTGGTCTCCACTCCCAAAGTCTGTCATCATAGCAAGCATCTGTTTATGCCCGTGCTGTGGTTTACTACCAGGCCATCAGTTTAAATCTGACTCTGCATTTTTCCAGTGTCAAACCTGGCAGCTTTTCAGAGGCTTGTCTCAAATGAGTTGGTGGTCTTGGTCCACTCTGAATGGAGAGGTCTCCAGACCGTAAAACCTTTGTATTTGGCACCCTTGTTGGCAGTAGCAAAGAAGTTATAAACAAGGTGACATAGAGTATCTATCAGCACAGCTGATTCTGCTAGACGTTTGAGGATGTAGGGCAGTAGCTTTCACTGCTACTTCTGTGCTCTACCGATCGCTATGATGTGCCCTTTTAAAGGAAAGAACTGCTAAGATGTACTAGAATGTGTTACTACATCTTTTTTCAAAAGATGTAGAAAGAGAAGACTATGAAATAGGTGGTGGGGGGGAGGGGGTTAAACCCCCCACAACCCACATACTAACCCAGGGGCCTAATCATTGGGTTTTTTTTCAGGATAACTTATTTTCTCTTTCCAAATACACTGGTTTTAAAATCAATATGGATTCGTACCTGTTTGACACACACCTACACAAACTGTTGTCTGTTAAAATGGACTTCCGTTTGGTTCACATTGTGGTGTACTCAACAGTTCTTTGAGAAACTGATCATATGGACCCTTGTATCATGCTAGAAAATTACTATATTTTTCAGTTATGTAATTGCATAAGTCAAAAATTCTAGGCTGAATGGGAAATTAATATTAGTGTTGGAGTAACAGATCCTGAGGTTATACTCCTTAGCAAGTGTCTTCATTAAGTATAATCCTGGTTTGAAGTAGAGATTAAATAATTCACATAAGAAATATCATAGTTTTTTATACAGAACTGTAATGGTCTCAGCCATTCAGAGCACAAATATACTATAGAGTTACTAATTCACAGCTCATTTGGACAGAGTCACTAGAGTGTGTAGCTGCTTTTAGCCACTCCACCAATGGAAAAAAGCCACATGGATTTCATAGAATTGTAGGGCTGGAAGGGGTCTCTAGAGGTCCCCTAATCCAGCCCCCTGCATTGAGGCAGGACCAAGTAAACCTAGACCATCCCCGACAGGTGTTTGTCTAAGCAGTTCTTAAAAACCTCCAATGACATGGATTCCACAAGCCCCTTGGAAACCTATTCCAGTACTTAACTATCCTTAAAGTTAGCAAGTTCTTCCGCATAACTAACCTAAATCTCCCTTGCTGCAGATTAAATCCATTACTAGTAGTCCTACCTAGAGTAGAAACAGAAAACAATTTATCACTGTCCTTTTTATAACAGTCCTTAAGGTATTTGGAGATTTATCAGTTGCCCCTTCAGTCTTCTTTTCTCAAGATATATCATTTTTTTTAACCTTACCTTATAGTTCTGGTGTTCTAACCTTTCATCATTTTTGTTGCTCTCCTCTTGTCTCTCCAATTGGTCCACCTCTTTCTTAAAGTGTGGCACCCAGAACTGGGCTCAGTGTTCCACCTGAGGCCTCACCTTGTGCTGAGTAGAGCGGGATAACTATTCACCTCTGCCTTACATACAACACATATCACCGGAACAGTCCAAAGCAGCTGGAGTATACCAATTAATCTAGCCCACTCATAACCTGATCCAAGGTATACTGAAGTAAGTGGAAAGACTCCCAGATCCTAATTTTATAGAATACACATCCCTGCTCTCTGGTAACAGCCAATCAGGGCAGGAGAATATATGGAGTTAATAAATAACCACACTAATGCAGGTTTCTCCTTTGGTTTACTACTGGCCTGAGTTCCCCCACCCATAACATACATGTTGTCCTCAGCTTCTTACCAGCTGCTCATTTTGGCCTATTCCTCTCTGGCCTGCTCCCTAGGGAGAACTAGTTACCCAGTTCCAGTGGGAGCATGTAATGGTATGTGATGTAAAAACTCACCCTCCTTTCCTCCTCTTCTTCCCCTCTATTTTATAACTGCCCTTCCCTGTCCTATTTTCCTGTCTCCTGTGCCTTATTTCTCCCTTCCTCTATCCTCTGGTAAAATGACTTTCTCCTTTACATTGTGTTTGCATGCTCCCCAGTAAGCTTTCAAGACTCCAGGTAAAGTCCATCACTGAACTGAGCAGAGGCAGTGGGTCAGGGTTCTGTGCAATGAGCAGCTCAAAGGAGTGGAACCGCTGCAGGCTCCAATAGGAACAGAGGCATTTTTAACTGACCACCTCCAGTTCCCAGGCTGGCTCTGTGGAAGGGGGCAGTGCTGGAGGAAGACCAGGAAGTGAGACTAGAATTGGAGGAACGAGGGGCAGAACTGGAGCTGCTAGGGAGGAAGGCAGTGTTCACGTGGCTGACCTGGAACCTCCCCTTAAAGGGGATGAGATCCTCACTAGAGGAAGACTCTGCAGAAGAGAGAACACAGCCCTGGGATGGATCTCTTTCAAGCTCTGTGCAAGTATATCCCCTCCCCTCAGCCTTGCCCAGGGCCTATCTGCTCCTCCCTTGCCTGCCAAATCCACCCCCGCCCCCCCCCCCCCACACACACATACCTACACTGACTCTCCCACCCAAGAATAGCATTGAGATCTACCCATGGTCTTGGGCAAGGGGAAAATGGTGCTACAGAGAAAGCTAAGCTCCCTTTCCAAATAGGAGGGGAAAGGCAGCAGGCTCCCACTGAGCACAAATTTGGAGGCATGATCCTTATTGAAATTTGGTTTGAGTTCGGTTTAGCTCTGGGTAGGAGGGATTTATCTGAATTGACTTGTCCATCCTTATAAATCAAGAACATTTATTAAAAATAGGTCAGTATTTCAATCAGATGCAGGGCCAGGTCTAGCCCCATCTGTCTTCAAAATGTGCTGAGCAATAACAGGTGACTAGAGAAAGAAGTGTTTACTATTCACTAGGGGTAAATGAATAACTCAGCAGTGTATAAACCAATTGATCCTCTTTCTGCCTGTGGAATATCTTTGAGCAGTTCAATTTCCATCACCTTCTGTGTTCAAATATCTCTTCCTCTATGCATGGGTGACACTTGTTCTAAATTTAAAGTTTGATTAATCAGAATATTAATCGCGTGATATTGTTTCTGTTTCTGGATTGGATGAGCAAGCAAGCACTGTTCGCCCAAATTACTGTTTTTCACTTAGAAATTAGCTTTTTGTGACATTTCTGCCAGTAAATTATATTGCGTCAAATATTTGTAGAAAACTAGCGCACAAGTTGTGACCAAATGGGCAAGGGAATTAATTTAGAAATTCAGCTGAATATTTAGTTATTTTGTAAATTTCACCCAGCTCAACTATTCATCTTGAACAATAAATATTCTCACTTCTCTAATATGCCCTGTGGATCCTGTGAATTTAGTGGTAGAAAGGCTCCTATCAGATAAAGTTGATATCAGTTGTATGCTATCAGTTATAGTTATATATGGCATCACTCTGGAGTCACTAGTCTAACTGGCATCAGCAGTTGTCCCTGTAATGTTATGTTCTACTCTATTTGATACCTTTAAGCCATTTGTAATCTTGCTTGCAGACCATTCATTAGTGTTTCTAAAACAACTGATTCTGTATCCTTACATTACAATACTATAAAATTACTTAGTTATCCCTGTATAGTCTGAGGACTGGCATCTTAATTTCATACATTAAATCTACATTTCAGGTGTTCAGTAGACAGAAGTATAACTGGTTAGGTAGCTGAAGAGTGTTGTGTCCTCATTTAAGCTGCCATGGCTATGACCTGAAAGGAACATGATTAAAGGCAAATAATTCAGGCTCTAAGCTCCTTCAATTCTTGCCTTTCTGAGGACACTGCTGGCAAGGGTGTCAATTGTAGATGGGTTTGTGATGTGGACACCAGTCTACTAGGAGGATGGTACCATTTTTTAGTTGATTTTGGGCCAGATTGGACCTGGGAGAAAATACTCAAGCTTGAGTCAGAAAGGTACTTCAATAGTGCCGAACTTCAGTGGGACTACTCATGTGCTTAAATATCTTAATTCATTAACTTCTTTTATCCCTACTCCTAAGCACCCAGCTATCCACTTGTCTAACATAAACAATTTCTTTCTAAAGATACTACACATGAACAATATTTCTCCTTATAAAAGTTTATATATTGGGTTACAGAAGCATGAATAGCTGCAGCAGGGATACAGATATTTAAAATCGTAGGCCCCAATTTCAAGCACTCAAGCACAAGCTTAAAACATTGTCCTGGTGCTTAAGTAGCAAAGAGTATGAGAACATGCTTAAGTAGTATGTTGTTGTTGTTTGTCTTGTTCCACAATAATCATATCAGACCATGAAGTTTGAGAATGAATGTGATGACTCTGACAGGGTATTTTTGTAAAAACTCGATCCAGAGGGTGAAATCTGAAGATCACTACTTTCCTTACAATACTTCATTACAAAAGCATGGCCAGGTGTAAAAAGCCTGCCCCTAGCACAACCTACAGAATTGATATCTCTTGGGCCCATCTCTACTGACTTTCATTCCTGTGGTGTGCCCTGTCCAACAGCGAACGTTATTTTCTGAGATGCCTTCATATCAATCAAAGGATCTTTCATCTTTTGACCATTTATTTCAGCTAATATTTTCCTTGATAGGGCATCAGTATCCTCAACTATTGTCATTCCTACCTGAGTTTCTGATCTTCCAGCTTTGGCCAGCCCATCAGCTACCTCAGTCCGTACACATGCTTCAGTGTTTTCCTGAATAAGAGTTTCAGGTTTGCAACTGCTGTATTTGTAAAATTTTATTTGCAGTGAATTGTTGAATAATTTCCTCTTTACTCAGCAATGATAATATGTAGGAACCATCTGAGCTCAGCACAGTTTGGTAATCATGTTTACTGAATGCAAATATGCAAGGACTAGCTACCTCTATACTGATGCTCTGGCTGTTTTCTGGTAGCTTCTAAAAACTAACACCTGGTGTGCACCACTAGAGGGCTCACAACCCATTTAATGGGAACCTCTCTTACAGTTTTGTTTCTTAGGTTACTAGTTAAATTTTTCACCATATTTCCATTTCTCCTCCCCATATTTCCCTTTGAAGGTAATTACTTTTTAAATTACTGCTTGAAACTTTTTGGGGAGTAAATTATTCCTTCTTACTTTGAACTAAGGAAAAATAATTAAAGATGTGCTGGAATGAACAAATATCCATTACCTTCAGGTACCATAATTATTTGCATAGGCTTTTTTTTTTTAAGATTAACCATGCTGCAAATTACCTGGAAACCCCTCAGGTAGACCTTCAGCTAATTATCTGAAATGGCTGCCTGGTTTTGAACCAATTTTTGTTTCATTCTCAATTGAGAAACTATGCTGTAGCAAGGGGAATCAAAATGAAGCATGAGGAGGAGATGAAAAGGGCTATCTTGTAGATCTTCCTAGGATCCCACCCTGAATTCAAAATGTATTGAAGTTTGGAAAGATTAAAATAACAAAAAGAAGGTTGGCTAAGTGACAATGTGTTTTAGTCTGGGGAATAGTAGAGAACCGTCTGCCTATAGAAATTGGAAAAAAATACTTGGTGATCTAATAGGGTATAACTAGGGATCATGGGATGAAATTAAGTTGAGTGAAGTTGGCTAAATGTCAGGAAAAAATATTCAAACAGTGAGGTCTGTCTATTAGACTGTGGTGTAATCTCCCAAGAGGACTGGTAGAAACCCCATTGCATGAGTCATTGAAAAGTCAAATCACTTGAGGGTATACTAGAAAAGATGACCTAATAAGATTTTTTTCCCCCTCACCTTCAGTTTCTGTGGTTTAAGTAAGAAGCATATAGCGAATTGTGCAGCTGGATCAACAGCTGGGAGTACTGTGTCTGGCACACAGAACTTGCATTTGCTAACGAATAGATTTTTCTGGGTGAAGGGATACCCCACAGTTTTTGCGAGCACTGAGAAACGTAGACTATTAATCATTCTCACATCCTTCTTTGCAGACATGTTCTTGGAAGGTATAAATTTTACTGGCAGATGTATAATCTGGGAAGTTTTCCAGATTCATCCAACAAGTTGAAATGCTCATCTCAAGATGTTCAAACTGTACCACAGAAACACCACTTTGTAACCATTGCAAAAATCAGAGCTTCACAGGTAAAAATCTGTCTGCCAAATGGGAAAACAAGTCAATTGACAAACGTATAGGGTTTCCTCCAAACTAGACCATTATTTGCTCACAGATCAAGAAAGGAAACCATTTGAGCCCAACTCTTAAACAGACTTAGGCTTGGTCTACACTACCCCCCCTAATTCGAACTAAGGTACGCAACTTCAGCTACGTGAATAACGTAGCTGAAGTTCGAAGTACCTTAGTTCGAATTAGTTCAAACTTACCTTGGTCCACACTCGGCAGGCAGGCTCCCCCGTCGACTCCGCGGTACTCCTCTCGGCGAGCTGGAGTACCGCAGTCGACGGCGAGCACTTCCGGGTTCGACTTATCGCGTCCAGACTAGACGCGATAAGTCGAACCCAGAAGTTCGATTTCCAGCCGTCGGACTTGCGGGTAAGTGTAGCCAAGGCCTTAGTAACATAACTAAAAAACATGGATTTTAGTGTTTTAGAGTTAGAAGTTCTAGAAACCAGAAGTAGAGAAACTCCTGAAAGTGGAGCAGAGAAATGAGAAGTCCAAAGTGGAGATTTTAAAACTATTCTTTGACTCAATTCATTTCTCATCAAACCATCATGGAACAACTCAAATAGTGCTGGAAGTTTCTGACCTTTGTTTTGGGTTTTGCCATGGTCCAGAGACTTACACAAGAGAGAGGTTTATAGATCTTGTTAAAAATGAAACAACCTTGACTAGGGTACAGTGACTTCTATATCACAGCACATGTTATTCCCCAACAGAACCTTTCAAGCTGATCTTAAGGGTGTAACTGCAAATCAATCACTGAAAGGGTTAAAATCCTTACAGCACTGGCCTTTATGATGAACTCAAGGTGCTGCATGTTTGTTTTATTCAGCCTACAGGGCAGTTAAGCTGATGCAAGAAGCTCTCTGAATACTCATTTAAACAAATGTAAACTCCCTCTGGACTGATTTAGGGCTCAGTCCTGCAGTGGTGCTGAGCGCTGGCCCCAATCCCACAATTTAAGCATATGAGTTGTCCCATTTATGTCAATAGGAAAACTCATGCTTAAGGGTTTTGCTGGATTGGAGTTATAGTGCTCAGTCTAAGGGTTTGATTCTACAAGATGCTTTTAGACTTAATTGCTCAGAACTACAGTGTCTTCCTTTAAGCAGAACTTGCCCTTGGCTTCAGTAGAGAGTTTCTTAGAATTGGGTGGCATTATATTCCTCTAGTCTCCTACCCACTTAGCAATATGAAATGCATCTCCCACCCCCTCTTACAAATCACTTCTGAATTTGGACTGCACTGCACTTGGTGAGCCAAGTTGGTGTAACTCATACCAAAATGCCCGAAGATAAGAGGATAGCAGGAAAAGCAAGGATAGCAGGGTGTAGTAAGATGGGTGAAGTTGGAGTAACTTAACTGTACCTTTCTTTCATGATGAGATGGCTTGCAAAGGTGAAAGCTTACCAACTTAGACTCCTTTACTGGTCAGTACATGTGTGCAAGTGAGCCTTAGTCTCTTGGATTCAGCAGGACTCCTTAACTGAGTGTGAGGGAATCTAAACTAGCCCATCAAACACATCAGCTCTGAAACTGGGCCCAGCCTTTAGCAAGAGTCTTTCCATTTATGTGTCTCTGTGACCCAGGATCCTTTTGGTTCCAACTGCCAGAGGGGACCGGGGGTGCATAGAGTTTTACAGGGATCCAGTGGGTTCGGTATATGTATAATAATTCACTAAAAGGTGGCATGTGAGGTCTCTAATTAGAGCCAATAGCCTCCTGGTCATCATCATCACTGCAAGATGTATTCATGAATATCCCTTCTTAAGGGGTTGTCTCTACTGAATTATGTTCCCAAAGCAGGTAACCAGGAGGTGACAAGGTGACATGTCCTGGGGAGGTTCCTTTCAAGCAGGAGGTAACTGTTCTGTCTGTCTGCTTTGTGTATTGGGCATTGTCTGCCTCACAGTGGAGGCCTGTTTGCATCCTGAGCCAAGTGCTAATCAAGAGATGGTAAAATTTTCGAGAGAAAGTCTACAGGAAGAAATAAACAGCAGGAGGATATCCTGGTTGCCCGTAAAGGCAATGGATTGTTGGGGCATGTCTGGGGGTGCAGAGGTATTCAGTGGGTCTTGTACTGTGGAAGGAAGTTGACAACTTGACTTGTCTCATGAATGGAAGATCACAGCCAAGCCTGGTTGTAAAATGCTGGAAGGACATTGGATGAGGATTGCTCAAAAACACATGAAAGCATCTAGGAAGGTAAGGTGGGTGAGGGAATATATTTTATTGCACCAATGGCTGTTGGTGAGAAAGACAAGCTTTCGAGGCACACATTCTCACCAACAGAAGTTGGTCCAATAAAAGATATCACCTCACCCACCTTTGTCTCTCTAATACCCTGGGACTGACATGGCTATAACTACACTGCATACCTGAAAGAATCTAATTAAGTAGATCTAGGGTCTAGAATGCATGTGTATTTTAACATGTAACAGTTTGTTTCCAATACTTCCACTTGCTATCACTTGAATCTCTTCTCTTTGTTAAATAAACGTATACTCATTTTCACTATAAACATATCTAAGTGCTGTGTGTTAAGCAGAGCAGTGTCTGGGGTAGAACTGGTAGAGCTGGACTATACTGCCTTTTTTTTTTATAAAGCAGCGAATCTGTGAACACTGTGAGCATCCAGTGGACTGAGGGCTGGACTCTCCAGGGAGATGCCTTGAGGGTTTGAGGGTTTGTGTGTCTATTGCTAACCTGCAGAGACAGGGCAAGGCCTATGTAGGTCTAGCGGGGAGTGATTGTGTTGTCTGTGGCTGGTGCAGTTGGGGAGCTGACCCCACCCGGCAGGCACAGACAAGGCTTCCTCATGCTAAGGGCAGGGGTTAGCAAGGTGTCTCACAGCCCTGGGGACCCCCTGGGAAAGCGTCACACCCTCCATGGCAATTTCAGGCATTTCCAGTTCCTTTTTTGTAAAGGGGTTCCTATCTGTCCTACCTGGCATCTCTCTCTTTCCCCTATTATACCCAAAATCAAAGTGAAGAACTCCTTTGTATCAATGCTCAGATTTTAGGAAACCTGCCTTGGAAAGCCCTGCCAGGACAAATGAAGTTATTTCTCTGGTGTGCAGGACCTCATGTATGATAGAGGTTCTTTTCAGAGCCGCTTAATGTATTGGTGGGATTTAAAGTTGTGCTGAATCTATTCTTCGGGGAATCAAGGAAACATTCATTTGAATGCATTGTCTCCTGCTGAGTCTGACCTTCAATACCCTACTAAAATGCTCTGCAGTTTTTCAGCTGTCTTCCTTCTATCCTGCCTCCTCAGCTGGTAATAAACCTGAGATATTCTGTGTGCCCAGAGCGGATCTTCTTCAACCTTGTTACTTTTCTCGCAATGAGGTTCCTGCTAAGGCTGCTGCACTTTGTTACCTGTGGCTTTAATTATTCATCCTCTTTATCATGACTTCTAGTTCTGACAGGCAGTTGCCTTCTGTATGGCCCCAGTGATAGGGCACTCATTTTTTGGGCTCTCACACACTAATTATATCCTAATTCTTATATTTGTCTCTTCCACAGGAAAGTTTCCATGACATCAGACTGCTACAGTCTCTGTCCCTTGCAGAGGCCAATTCTCTTAATCACCATGTTATTGAGAACTAATTATTTTATGTTTTAGCTTACAAAATTAGGACGAATCTAACATCCTGGAATTCCCATTGACTAACAGTCCTAGCTGCTCTTATTGGAACCTTGTGATCCTAACACATGTGCCAGTATAATGGTCGTGATTTGTACCGTCTGCTGCTCAATAGCAGATACCTTAGAGAATTGAGGTACAAGGACCATTGTGGTGCAGCTCCCACAGATTAGCACTGTAGCATATCTCTAGTATCAACTCGGTTCTATCCCACTGGGTGAGGTTTTTGAAAGAAGAAAAGGAAAATCACCGTAAATCTGGTTTTCAGCCTTTTCAGATTACTGTACCCCTTTCAGGAGGCTGATTTTTGTCTTGCATACCCCCCAAGTTTCACCTATTTAAAAACTACTTGCTTACAAAATCAGACATAAAATACAGAAGTGTCACAGCATACTATTACTGAAAAATTGCTGACTTTCTCATTTTTACCATATAATTATAAAATGAATCCATTGGAATATAAATATTGTACCTACACTTCAGTGTATATAGAGAGCAGTATAAACAAGTCATTGTCTATATGAAATTTTAGTTTGCACTGACTTTGCTAGTGTTTTTATGTAGCCTGTTGTAAAACTAGGCAAATATCTAGATAAGTTGATGTATCCCCTGGAAGACCTTTGTGTACCCCCAGGGTACATGTACCCCTGGTTGAGAACCACTGCCTTAAAATATAAGATTTATAAATGTACTAAAGTGCTAATCTCCAGCACTGGCCACCCATCAACACGTAACCCTCTGTTCTTTTCTTGTTAACTGTTCTTTTGTTTGGAGCAATGCATTTATTACTTTCATTACACGTTCTTTGAACTATAGGCCTGACCTTTGCTGGATGTGTTTCCAAGTCAGAACTTGGAGCCAGACCCAACACAGCTGGTTCAGATCTCTGAGCTCAAGCATAATCCCTGTAAACCTGATTGGGGTGAGGAATCCTGCAGTCCAGTTCTGAGTTCAGGACATTGGGTTACATCTTTGCCTTAAATAAGCCCTTTGAGGTATTGCCCATCACTCGCTGAAAAATGAGACATGGGAATAGTTGTAATTAGGATCCTGCTCGCACTGCAATAATTATAAGATAAAGTTTATTAAGCAGGGTTATTTATTAGTCACAGCAATCAAAGCTACATTTCAGATTAGTCACAGGCGGACCTGACAGAACATGGATGTTAACATTAGGCTTCCAATGTGTTTAATTTGTAAACCTGTCATATTTGTCATGGTGGCGAGAAATGGTGTTAAATTGCTTTTTCCACAGCTTATTAGTGATAACCTTTTGGATCTGAACAGCTGCTACAGTCTTTGCTATATTTCCTGATTTTTTTTTTTGTAAAACAAGATTATTAAGATTTAAATCAAGCTCATTAGAAAGAGAAATTGGGGTATTATCAAATTTAAATTAAGAAAATTCTTAAATTGCTTTGGAATGTAAAGGACCATGGGTAATGTATCTCATGCCTTACCTCAAATCCTCAGAGCAAGAAACATTTATGCTTCAGTTCACAAAAAAGAACTCAATCCTGCACCTACTGAACACTATGAAGTATGGCATTGACATCAAAGATCTCGAAGTATGCAAGATGGAATGCTTTGTTTGCAGCTAGCACTAGTAGTAGGTGTTTGAGAATACTTCTCTGGGAATAGAGTAGAACAAAACTTTGTTCTATGCCCCATTTCATGACATATGGCATGTTATACCAGCCTGGCCATGTTTGTCATGCCAATTTTGCCAGCCTAGGTACATTACCCAGTAGCCTCTTTGTAAGTGTGCAGCTCCATTCTCACCCTTCTTTGAACAGCATCTACACATGCTGGATCAGAACATCAACTGGTGTGAATTGGTGTAGACCCATTGAAGTCAATAGAGCTGCTGATTTACACCAGCTGAGGATCAGGCTTGTGATTTAATCCAAGCTTGGCCCTTTATTAGCTTGGTAACTTCAACCCAAGCTCAGCCTATCCATACATGTATTGTTCCTCTGCAGCCACTTCTGTCCTGAACTCCAGTTTTAAAGAGCCACTCCCACTTCCCTACCTGCAGAGTAGAGTGAATCTTCAGCATTTGCTGCAATAATTAACACTTAGCTCTAATATTGCTCTTTTCATCCATGGCTTAATTTTTCCCTGGTCTTGCCAGGGCTGAGTATATCTGCTGAGAAAAGTGACATTTGTATGCTTGTTAATATCACTTTTCACAGCAGACTTAGTAGCTAGCTGGGAGGCTTTGAAAAGTGATATTAACATACAAGTATCTCTTCTCCCAGCAGCAGGCTTACTAGCTAGCATGTTTTAAAAAAAAAAACAAAAGAAACAATGACAAAATGTTAGTGCACCACAAATCACTGGCTCATTGCTTTTCAAACTCTAAGGTGTGCTTCCCCAACAAAGTTATCAGGCAGGTAAGGGCCAGGCCAAGGCAGCAGTGTGGAGAGTGCACAGGGAATCCCCAGTGGTCAGAAGGCAGGGATCGCAGTCCTGCCCTGCCCCACTCCACCCCAGCAGCCGCCTGCTGCTCTCCACTTCCTTCCTTCCTAGACTGCTAGGGACTCCCTGCATGCCCTGCCATGGACACCCACCTGGCTGCAGCCCTGTGTACTTTAAACCCTCCAGAGCCTGTGGGAGCAAGAGGCTCTGGGCAGGGGGAAGGGAGAGGAAGGAGCCCCAGCCTGCTGCATGCTACATTGCCATGGGCTTCTGAGGGGTGGAGTCAGCCAGAGCCTGCTGCCACCCCAGCATGACCCATGTACTGCCTGTGGTGAGTTACCTTCTGCCCCGGACCAGTGGTAACGGGGAGGGTGGGGATCTTATGTGACTACCATGGAGAAGAGGCCACGCCTCCCAAAAAAGTTTGGGAACCTCTGTACTAGACCATGTTAGCAAGATTTTTTGTAAAACCTCTACAAGTACAGGTGTGCAAGATTATCAGTACAATACCACACCTGAAATTGAAGTACAGGCACAGATACTCTCTGTGAGCCTGATCCAATGTCCATTGAAATCAATAAGAAGTCTTGAGCATTGGATTGATCCCTGAGGCACTCTGATTCTGCCTGATGGGAGTAGTATAAAAACTTGAGTATGAGGGAGGATGTTACAAACTCCAAACTACTTGAGTTAGATTGAGATGAAGATTCTGTTGAAGTATAAAATGCCATAAACTGAAAAGTATCGTCATGGCAGAGCAATTACATGTTTTAAATCAAGAGGCAGGCAGGATGTCACTAGAGATGGAGTCTGTCATTGCTACGTCACCACTTCATAACCATGTATCACTTTGAATTTCTGCTGCAAGCTGTGAACAGTGTGCCAATGAAATAGAGGATTTCCAGCCCAGAGTAAATGGGCACCTTAATTGTCTCAATATAGTGCTGCAGAGAAATAGAAATTAGTAATGGAAAAGGATAGGTGAAATAGTTACTCTTCCCTGCCAATGCAAGATTGTGCCCTAGAATTTTGTCCAGTTTGTTCAAAGATCTCAGGCAATGGAGCTCCTAAGAGTTTCCTTGAGCAAGAGCTGAATACGTCTCATTTATCATGAAGCTTTGCTTACTATTCAGCCTACATTTTCTTATTGCTAGCTATACCCTTTGAACCACCTTAAATAATTTCTCCATCATGGTTTTAAATGCTTCAGCTATGCTCTTCCTCCCTCATCATCTTTTGATGAAGCTATACATATCTTAATCTTTCCTTCTAAAGAAATTTCTCCAGTCTTCAAGCAGACAGATTGAAAGGATTTCCAAAAAGGCTTGTCAACACTTGTTTAGTGCTGGTTAGAAAAGGAAAACAAGAATTCACAAACACGTTCAGTGATTTTACTTCTCAAAACAAAATTTGACTAGCTCTAGAACTGGCTGAAAAAACAAGAAAAATGTGTGTGAAGGGCTCAATTCCTCCCCCCCCCCAATTTTTGTCAATTTGGAAAACTTCAACCCGTTCTATTTCTGCTAATTCATTGTCATTTGTTTAGTGTTGTACTCAAGTTTCAGTCCACTTGACTTCAATCCAAGCCAATGTAACTAACAATTCCAGTAAGAACTAAGGAATTGCAGTCATGTTTCACTACAGTTCAGATATGTTACATGTGCTGCAATGAACTCCTCCACTCAGGCTATGTACACACACAGGGCTATGTACACAATGAGGTAGGGATGTGCTTCCCCTGATCATGTATACGTGCTCATGCTAGTTCTCATTGAGCTAGTGGGAGTATAAATAGCAATGTAGCTACAGTAGCACAGGTAATGGGACTGTGGGGGCACAGCTGAGTACGTACCCAGTGGTTTCAGGGAGGTTTGTACTCCACACGGATCAGCCAGACCTCCATTGCCACTACTGCTGTTACACTGCTACTTAGACTAGCATTAGCTTGATGACAGCTACGTGTACACAGGCAAGGGAATCAGACCCCTAGCTCGTAGTGTAGATATAGCCACACACACATTATACCAGTATAGTAAAAAGTGGTACAACATCCCCTACTGTTGATGAAGTTATACCAGCGTAAGGCATCTTTACATTGATATAATTGTTTACACTAGGGGTTGTATGGGTATAATTAGTTTGGCAAGAAAGACACACCCCTAACTGTCAGTTGTAGTACCAGTAAACAATCTCTGTGTAGACCAGGTCTTGGTGCCATTACAGGGATGTACAGGGGTGGGAAGGGAAGATGCAAGTAGATTCCCTTCATGCAGCTGCACTAGGGCCAGGCAGAATTGCAGTCCATGCACTTGAAAGTTTGGCGCTGAGCTCTTTGCAAAACCTGGTCCTTAGTTTCCAGAGCTCTCTGTAAAGAAGCAGCAATACAATCAGGTAGGATACAAAACAAAAGCAGCTGTCAATTCAGTTGTTTGCATACTGCAAACTTGCTATTTAATTTGGTCTCTTCCATGGAAGAACAAGTAAGGAGACTAAGTTGTAAAAGCAGCAAAAGATTTTTTTGCTAGGTAGTATCATTAGGGAGTAGAGAGACTACCTTTAATATATCCCTTAATCAATTATTTAATTCTTCAAACAGGGTCAGGATTGAGTATATATACTGAGCAATATTTCTGTTCTCACAGAGTTTACTCTATGTATGAGGATTTTTGTTTTCCAGTTTGTTAGGTCAGGTTGCCATTGTGGAAACCAGTTTAACAGATCTAAAGCAAACGTCTCTGCTCTGGGCTTGATTTATAATCTTAAACCGACAGTAAGAGCTTTAAAAGTAATTTTCTGCAGTACCCTTATTAGTAATGCATGAATGTCTCTAGGCTTAGAATGCCATCAGCTTGGCGAAATGCACATTGGCCATCTCACATTCATTACCAGCAAAGAATAAAAAGTTTTCACAAGTACCCAACTATTTTAATAAGACTATAAAGTTCAAAGAATTAGGTGCTGTGCACTGTGTGGTAAGGTTACCATTACAGATTCATCAGGCAATTCAAATTAACATAACAATGCAAATTTTCTTCTTCTGAAAGAAAGATCAGCAGCTGCTCTAAAATGAAGTGAATTCTATTCTTAAGAAAAACATTTCTTGTTCTCATTGGCTAAGGCCAATGGCCACATCATATTCTATCAGTAATAAACACTCTTGCAGTGATACAGTGGCAGCCCAGAATTCTATTATCTTGTAATATACCTTGCTGTCTGTAGGTATGAAGTCCCATTCTACTGGGTCTAAAGTCAAGTTTGACATGCTGGGAAGTGGCAGACAAACGAACCAGAGAAAACCTCTTTTGCCTTTTGCTGACGTGGAAGGTCATGCTTTCTTAAGGGAGGTGAGTATGGCAGTGTCAGACCTTCTGGAATGTGAACTGCACTTGACTGCAAAGGGAAGATTTTCTGGAGAGGCTTCTTGAGGCTAGAGGCTAGGAGCTGCAATGGTTCATTGTCTGGCTCTTTGAATGCGGTGGCCTCAGCTGACTGGGTCACTGTGGGAGAAGAAAGTAGGGTTCTAGGTACAGTAACTCCTCACTTAAAGTCATCCTGGTTAACGTTGTTTCGTTGTTACATTGCTGATCAATTAGAGAACATGCTCATTTAAAGTTGTGCAATGCTTCCTTATAACATTGTTTGGCAGCCGCCTGCTTTGTCCACTGCTTGCAGGGAGAGCAGCCTGTTGGAGCTAGCTGGTGGGGGCTTGGAACCAGGGTGGACCGGCAGCCCCCTGGCAGCCCCCTTATCAGCTCCCTGCTCCCCTAAGTTCCCTGTGCGGCAGCTGCCCAGCAGGCTATCAATTACCGGGCAGTTCAGCTGTCCCTTCCCCCACTGCCATGTGCTGCTCCTGCCCTCTGCCTTGGAGCTGCTCCCAGGAACCTCCTGCTTGCTGTGCAGGGGGGAAGGAAAGAGGAGAGCTAATGTCAGGGTGTCCTCCGGCTCCTGCCCCCCACTTACCCCAACTCCATAGAATGCAGGAGCGGCTCCAAGCACCAGCGCAGCAAGCGCGTGCCTGGGGCAGCAAGCCACGGGGGGCGACATGCCGGTTGTTGTGAGGGCGGCCGTCAGGCTGCCTTCGGCGGCATGCCTGCGGGAGGTCTGCTGGTCCCATGGTTTTGGCGGCAATTCGGCGGCGGGTACACCGAAGGCGCGGGACCGGCAGACCTCCCGCAGGCATGCCACCGAATCCACATTACTAGCGGACCTCCCACAGGTGCGCCGCCGAAAGCCGCCTGGCTGCTGTGTTTGGGGCGGCAAAATACATAGAGCCGCCCCTGATAGAGCGGGGGAGAGTCGGGGAGGACACACACAAAAGGGCTCAGGTTGGAGGGAGCTTGCTGGCAGCAGCTGCTGTCTCAACTTGTGTTCTACTTAAAAAGGCAATGTACTTAGAGTGGGGTCAGCGTATTTAAAGAGGCAATGAGCCTCTCTCTCTCTCACGCACACAGGATGTGTGTCTCTGTCTCTGTCTTCCATGCTGTCTCCCCTCCCTCCATTTGTGCTGCCTTGTAGAGTGTGAGGCTACATTAACAACAACGTCTTAACCCTTGAGGTCTCAGCCGAATGCTAGTTCATCATTTAGCAGTAAGGCATTCCCTGCAAAATATCCCACCCTCTTGCACCCTCTGACTTCACCACCTCAACCAAGCTTCACAATCATCATTGCTGTGTACAGTATTAAATTATTTGTATAAAAACTTATATATATAATATAGATTTTTGTCTGGTGAAAAAAATTTCCCTGGAACCTAACCCCCCCCCCCCCCGCATTTACATTAACTCTTATGGGGAAATTGGATTAGCTTAACATCGTTTCGCTTAAAGTCACATATTTCAGGACTATAACTACAACGTTAAGCGAGGAGTTACTGTACTAGAGCTCAGGACACAAACTTCGTAACCTGGCACAGGTTATAGCAATGTGTATGGTAGGTCATGCATTAAGGCCTGATTCAGCAAAGTACCAAAGCATGTGCTCCAGTCCCATTGACTTCACTGGGAGAACTCAAGTGCATTAAGTTAGGCACTTCTTTGCAGGATTGAAGCCTAATACTTTATTCTGCATTCTTTGGCTGTGCAGTGTGAACCCAAATGCCTTCAACTCTCTCAAGAAGTGCACTAGCAGCCTACCCATTTACTCCCTGGAGTGGCTTATTGCTAGTAGAGTTAGGGTTACCATATTTTGAGTGTCCAAAAAGAGGACACTCCACGGGGCTCCAGCCCCGCCCACACCCCCGCCCCAACTCTGCCCCTTCCCCACAGTCCCCGCCCCAACTCCGCCCCCTCCCCTGCTTCCCGCGAACATTTGATTCGCGGGAAGCCTGAAGCAGGCAGCAGGTAAGCGGGGGTGGAGTGGGGGGAGAAGGCGTGGCCCAGTCTGGCCCCTCCGGCATCTCCAGCCTGGCTCGGCTCGGGCCCTGGGGTGCCGGCCCCGGGCCAGCCCCCGGCTGAGCACCCCGGCCCGGCCCTGGCCCCCGGCTCAGCACCGCCGGCCCGGCCCCGGCCCAGCCCCCGGCTCAGCACCGGCCCCCGGCCCGACCGCTGGCCCGGCCCCCGGCCCCCGGCTCAGCAACCGGCCCCGGCTCAGCGCCCCCGGCCCGGCCCCCGGCTCAGCACCCCCGGCCCCGGCCCCCAGCCCCCGGCCCCCGGCCCAGCACCCCCGGCCCCGTATGTCCCGATTTTCCCGGACATGTTCGGCTTTTTGGGATTTCCCCCCGGACGGGGATTTGAGGCCCAAAAAGCCGGACATGTCCGAGAAAATCTGGACGTATGGTAACCCTAGTAGAATATGACCTTGGAATAGATTGTTCACTGTAGTTAGCGTCATGAAAATTCATCTCTAATCTGGCAACTTTCAGGAACTCTAGACTCTCCAAAACTCACTTGTTGCTGCACACTTGCACCTGTTACCCATTTGCTTTTGTAACAGATTTGTCTGTACAATCCAAAATTTGGGGGGGGGAGGGAGATGGGAGGAAGGACCATAGCAATCTATTTGTGTTGACAGTTACAAATTTAGATGTTGTTGAAACTTGTGTTTATTTGCAGTTTGTTTATTTAAGCTTTGTATCAAATGGGGGGGAAAAGACCCATTAGAAGGAAAATACTTGAGGTTTCTGTGTTTTTGTAAGAAAAATGTTAAGACTATTTCATCTTTTCTTTAATAACTAAAATGTATTGCCAGCATTATGCCCCTGCTGTCAGTATATTTCTCTGCAGTGTGGGTCATTTGTCTCATTTTGTTTCATTTACAATTGTATGGAATCTTTGAAAAATCAGCTTTGTATGCTTCTGTCATGGCACTTTGTTGCACCAATAAATCTTTGATCTGCTCACTAAACCACAGATGACTTTGAAACTCTTGATATGAACATTTTGTGCAAGTGCATGTGGAAGTCTTCCTCGGAATCTGTTTGAATATCTTTGGAAAATTCTAGATTAGGAGCTACTGAGCTGCAAACACAGAATTAGGTCTGAGCTTGCAAACTGTACAGATTTGCCTATGCAATTTCCTTATGCCAGCTTCTCTAAATATAGACCTTGAGACTGAGCATGCTAATTCTTAGATGTATGTGTTGAGTCATGCATAACCATCCTTCAGTAAGTTGTGCTTCTAAATTTACTAAAGCCTGATTTTTGGTATCCTCACAAGTTTATACCTGCTTTGCAGCAAATGTACAGATAATTTGCAGTGCAGAAAGCGGGAGAAGCTAACACTCATGGTGAGGCTGTATGAAGAGTGGAAAAGTGCACAAGACATTCTTTCTACATAAACACCTTCTTCCCCTCCACAGAGAAGTTAATGTGGCCAGGGGAAGATGGCATAGGAACCAGAAAATCCTCACTAAGCAACATGCAGTACCCTCACCCATTCTCAGCAAAAACAAAATTAATGTTGCCTATAAACAAAGTTGACTCCCACTGTATCTTTTGATTCCATGCTGGAGGCAGAGAACAGAAACGTTAATGGTCCTACCATGGCTATGAGGGCTGGAGAGTATCATGAAGATTCCAGCACAGATGGGTCCAAATCTCAGGGGTCCCCTGAAGGTAACTCATTTTTGTCCTCTGACTTCTGGCTGGGTTCAGGGGAAGGGGTTGGGAAGGCCAGAAGGGACCACCAGATCATCCGATCTAACCTTTCAGATATCCCAGGCTGTCAACTCCACACTAACCCCATCAACCCAAATAAGACCTAAGTATTACAACCTACAGGAGACTGGACTATTATGTTCCACAGGCAGAGAATAGGAGAGAGTAAGATGCACCAGCACTCAGGGCCCCTACAGTGGCAGGAAAATGGAGTGAGCTGCACCCAGCTACTCCTGGCAAGTGACCCACACGCTGCAGAGGAAGGCAAACCCCCACTGTGCCCCCGCCCCCGGCCACTGCCAGTCTGATTTGGGGGGAAATTCCTTCCTGACGTCACATAGGGTGATCAGTTAGACTCTGAACCAGGCAAGCACCTCAGAGTGCTCGGTGCCACCTCAGAGCCCTAACCCTCCCCGTCTGGTGTTCTGTCTTGAGCCACGGCCATCCCTGATGCTTCAGCAGAAGGAGATACAGAATAGATGGGAGGAGGAGGAGGATAGAAATAGAAAAGATTGTCTGCATTGAGCATGATCGGTCCCCCACAGTGCTCCTATATACCAACTGGACCTCACATGAGTCAGGTTACTGAAGTGCTGAAGATGAACAGAGCTGTAGAGCCAAGCAAGATATTCCTGGTAGTTGCTCCTCCTGGCTGCCAGAGGCAGCTGTAACCCCCAGGCACCAGAACAAACCTCAGGTGGCACTTTTGCCCCCATGTTGTGTAGGCCTGACTACAGGATAGATGGCACAATGAGGAAACACTGGTGCACTGTCTACACTAGTATTGCACTGTCCCAGCAGTGCAGCTGCATCTGTGATAGCAGAGTGGGATATTTCCCAAAAGAGTCTAATGTAGACTCTTCAAGGGCATGGAGGAGGATTTTGCAGGGGCATAGGAAAGACTGACACAGGAATCTGACTCAGAGGTTGTTAGACAGATAACAGACTTGAGGGGATGTCCTTCGATCCTGGAAGCTCGACAGACTGGACAACTGGGGACACAAAACTCAAGAGTCAGAACTTTTCCTTATTTCTCTACTGCAACTTCAGGGTTCACAGACTAAGTGGGCAAGGCTAGGGCATGCAAGACCTAGGTATGTTTACATACCTCTAATCTTTGGTTTCATTGAATCTCTCTGTGTTGTAACAAGTTTTAAGATAATTCAGTTGTAGGCTGTTTGGGAAATTCAGACATTTTCCTGTAGAAAACAAACCTTTGATCTCTGAGGAAAGTTTTTGATGGAGAGTCTGCAGCTTAGGCCAGCTCTTCCTCAGAGAAAGGGATCCAGTCCCTTCCCTTAAATAGTTGTCTTGAGTCTGACACCACTTGAGTCTGAAGCATAGGGAAAAGCAGAAAGCCCTTAGGAGACCAGAGCTTGAAGTGGACCTTTTCATTGAAGAGCAAGAGTATTGAGGTACCTAATTGAACTAGTGTGATGAATCAGCCATGGGTCAGGAGAGGAAAGTGTGGTGAGTTTAATGTCTGAATCTCTCCTGACTGGAGGGCCAAGGTTCCAGAACAGTTGGATGTTGAAGCAGCTGTGCAACTGAGTGCTTATTAGAACCCACTAGGTGCTGGACCCTGTAGGGCCTAACTGCCAAAGCACCTTAAGCACTGCACCGGATGCATGGTGCACCACAAAGTACTATATCAAAGGAAACAGTGTGATGTCCCTCAGCACTCTAGTGACCCCACGGTGGTGACCATTCTCTTGGACTGTGTCCAGCTTCTCTCACAAAATAAACATGGATACATATGGATTTTAGACCAACTTTGAAAAGAGGATAGAGTTGCCTGCACAATGGAAGGAATAGCAGAATTAAAATCAGCATGCTGCATATACAACATGTCACACAAACTTGAGCAAGGGATGATCGCCTGCTTAGTTTTAATAAGTCCAGTTGCAGTTACTCTCTTGGAGAGAAGGTAGAATCAGAATCAGAGGACTGAAGTGCTTTCAGGCTTCACAAGGACATATTCAATTGACCTTTCATTCCACATACCTTCATGGAACATGGAAGTAAGAGCATGATCTGTAGGAAGGAAGAGTCAACAGGAAGTCAGTCTGCACACACATGGCTAGAATGCTAGGCTGCAGCAGCTCTGTAAATAGTTGCTTTAATAAAGATCCAGTTTAGTTTAATAAAAATAGAGTCCTGTCCTATTACCCAGAATGTGGTACATGGAAGATTCCAAACTCCATGTTACTACTTCTTCATAACACTATTAGTGATGCCACAACTGGCCTGTGTGCTGCTAACAGAGCTCGGAGATTCTACTTCAGGATCTGCTTCGGGGCAGGAATTCACTGGCTAATGACTGAAACAATGTGGAAAATATATAAAAAAAATGTTGCAAGGACCACTCATTTAAAAATCAAACCTTAATTACTTAATGATAGAACAGAAGGGCAGATGAGGCTTATTAGTCTATCCTTGCACTAAGGGAAGTATACTTGATTGGATTAACACATGTAAGATACTATACAAGTGCTAAATAGGATCCTCTTCATATCAAGTAAACATAACATGAAGGTTACAATTGCATTGTACAGGCATGATAATCAAAGAAACAAGATTACATGGATATGCACAACAGTCTTTGAGTAGGGATGACTTTTAAATTTACTTGGTGATATGGAGCAGCTACAGCAGTGTCAAATTCTAATTACCACCATGGAGAAACACTAGGAAAACAGACGGCTAGCCTAATGAGAAATATGTACAGTCATAGTCCAGGTTTATCCAACAACTTACTTTAGAATGTGAAATAATATTAGGATGAGAGCTTAGGAAAGTCAGTGAGATTTTCTTCTTATCTAATGAGGAAATGACAGAAGCAGGTTTGGCTTGATGGAATTTCATAAGTCACTGACATGTAAGGATTGGATAGCTCAGCAGCTGCAGTAACCCTGTGCAGCCTGTTACCGAGTAGAGTCCAAAGCAGGGCCCAGGTGCTGATCAGAATTCCATGCTTCACACCCTAGACCATTCTAGGGGCTGAGTTGCTCGACACATTGAAGCATCAAGTCCTATTACACAAAGAACCAACAACAATACGCATTCTATTTTCCCAAAGAGTGCCATATTTTACTGAAGGGTGAAATCACTGTCTTTCAGGTAGGAGAATCCCTCCCGTCTCTTATTCATGGGCTTACCCTGGTATTCTTTCCAGTGGCGTAAGATAGCATCACCTTCCTTCAAGTTGTCCTCACCCAAAGTGCTTGTTCGGTCAGTACCCTGTTGTATACACTGGAAAAGTGTTGGGCGTTTGATTATTTCCAGTATTGGCTGTTTTGGCTGTTGAAAGGGATAAGCGTGATGAATGCTTGAGTGCAACACCAGCTTGTGGAAGGCTGGCCCTGATCTCAGCTGCCTCACTAGCTGTCTATCTCCATGGTTGGTCTGCGCTGGTGCGGTCTCCACTGCATGCCTTACTCATAGAATCAGGGCATGTTGACACTTAAAACGTTGCAGCAGCACAGCTATAGCACGTCAGTGTAGATGCTCATGACAGCAGTGGGAGGGGTTCTCCCATCACTGTAGTTAATCCACCTCCCCGAGAGGCAGTGGCTAGGCCGATGGACGAATTCTTCTGCTGACCTAGCATTGTCTACACTGGGGGGGTTGGTTGGTTGGTTGTTTCTCTCAGAGGCGTGGATTCTTCACATCCCTGAGAGATGTAGCTCTGCTGATGTAAGCTCCTGGTGTAGACCAGTCTTCACATTCTCGCCAAACTGCATCTCCCTAGAATACAGAAAGACCCAGGCTAAAGCCCTTCTTTGTGATATAAGAGCACAGCCCCAGTAGCCTTCAGCCTGCAAGGGGCAAAACTACAGTGACTACTAGTTTGAGAACCCCTGTCTGTTACCCTGTTTCCCCTCCCATCCCTTCACCTCCCATTTCTCAGTGTATTGACCTCTTGCTTTTTGTCACACTATCAGGGTATGGCATTGCTGCAGCTTCAGTGGGCACACCTTCGCTACCATTAGTCTAGTTTACAGGGCTGAAAATAGCGGTGAAGGTTCAGCACCATGGGCTTCAGTGCAGGCCACCCATAACCCTGAGTACATACTCGCATTGCTAGCCCACGCTAGGTCTATGCCACCGCAGCTTCATTGCTATTTTTAGCCATGCAAGCTATTATAAAGGTAGCCCTGGTATGCCTATCCAAGCTGCAATCACATCTCTGATTGCAGTGACATAGCCTTAGAATGTGTGCTCTGGGGCAGGGGGTGGGGGTGTTCATATAACGCAATAGGACCCTGGGGTTCTGATCCTCATCTGGCCTCATTAAGCACTACTGCAGTAGAAATGAGCAGTGATAACCTCTGTTGAGTGACAACCCATTTACACAAAATACTCAAGGTACAATCTGCATCCCACTCCCATCTAAAAGGGGCCTGGTTTTGCAGCCTTTCATCTACTAGATATCTCTTGATTTGAATTCAAACAGGGCTAAGCATGATATCCGCATCTTGCCATCTCTCTATGTGGCATGACAAAGCTCACAATCCAAAAAGTTATTTCAAGTGCATGCTCCACAAGTAAACATTATATAACTGGGACTAGGACACTGCAGTGCAGTAAAGCTTCCCCGAAAGATCAAGGACTCAAGCAGCTACTCTGTAAGTGCTTACGTACCAAGAAGAGCCGAAAGTAGCATCAGGTTTTAACTTATGCTTCTCTAAAGATTGATTTTTATGCTTCAGTCAGCCTAATTAAATGATTTTTCCATAGTGTCACCAGATGGGAAAAGCAATGAACAGTGTCAGTAATGCAGATAATGCATTATAAGGACAGGCAGCCACAAAGATATATTTTTTGCACATAACTGATGTAAACAAAACTGTCACTTTTGGAGGGGAAGTTTATAAACAGCAGGAGAGGGGTTTCATTTCTTACTGTCTCCTGGTGACATACTGCACAGAACTGAGAAAACTGTAGAGCTTGGCAAATAATTCAGTGAATAATTTGATGAATTTCACCTGGTTTCTAGTTGAAGTTTCCCTACACGAAGCTTCTGATTTTCTCTAGTTGATGTGCTATGCAAGATTATTCAGTAAGGCCAAGATCCACAAAGGAGTTGAAATCATTTAAATCAATGGAATTTAGGAGCCTATAAACCTTTCTGGGTCTGGGCCTATGTTGTCCACAATTAATTCTTGGGGCCTGATTCGCCAGTGCCTCGTTGTTTATACCTGAGCAAGGCAGGTGCAAAATGCTGCCGAACATGCTAGCCTTTAAACCAGTTTTACTGAAGTGTAAATGAGAATATGGGCAGTAGAAAATGAGGCCTACAGGTAACATAGCTTTGTTTGTGTTCTCACTGGTTGATTATTTTTTAAAATCAGATTTCCTGCTGTAGTTTGAGTTCAGAATTTGCTTTCAGAAAATATACAGTAACTCCTCACTTAATGTTGGAGTTATGTTCCTGAAAAATGCAACTTTAAGTGAAACGAGGTTAAAGGAATCCAATTTTCCCATAAGATTTAATGTAAATGCGGGGGGTTCCAAGGACATTTTGGGGGGGCAGACAAAAGGCATTATATACTGTACAGTACTGTACTGTGGTGGGGAGGTGCCCCTGGCTTACCCCACACAGGCACAGCCCGCTGCAGACAATGAGGCAGGCAAGGACGCTAGGAAGCACCTTGCACAGCAGCAGCTTCCCCCCAGAAGAACAGGTGCTGACCTTGCCGGGGGATGCTCCAGGCCTGCCTCTTCCCATCCCCGCTCCACTCCAGGCCCGCCTCTTCCCACCCCCACTCCACCTCCTCCCTGGAGAACGCAGCGTCCCCGCTCCTCCCCCTTCCTCCCAGCGCTTCTCTGCCACCAAAGAGCTGTTTGGCAACACTTAGGACTTTCTGGGAGGGAGGGGGAGAAGCAGAGACGCGGCGCTTTCCCCTTCAAAGAAGCGCCGCTTCTCTCCGGCTGCTGGCTGCACGGCTGCCCCAGCTCCTCCTGAATTCTCCGGCCCGTGCTCACAGGGCCACATTCCGAAACGGGCTTTAGAGCTGCAGGCCAGGGCCCCAGGGCCCCCTTAGCCCAGGGCCCTGCAGCCCCTGCATTCTGGATGGCCTTGCCTGCCTGGGGGGGGGGGAGGAGGGGGCAGCTTCCTCGCTCCCTCCCTCCTTTCCTTCCTCCCTACCAGAAAGTCCTAAGTGCTGCCAAACAGCTGTTTGGCGGGGGGAAGCGCTGGGAGGGAGGGAGAGAGGAAGGGAGGGGGAGGAGGCGGAGAAGAGGAACTCGTGCAATGCTCCCTTGTAAAGGCAGCCAAACAATGTTATAAGGGAGCATTGCACAACTTTAAACAAGCATGTTCCCTAATGGAGCAACGACGTAACTTCGAAACAATGTTAAGCGGGAGGACGTTAAATGAGGAGTTACTGTACTTTAAAGCTTATTTACAGTTTGCTCTTTCTGCAAAGAATCCTGCTGGTATGTTAGTTCACTAACTTATTCACATTGTAAATACAAGATTGTACATACAGTTAAACTCAACCTTCACTTTCACCCTTCTGCACTCACCTCTTTATCAGCACTAATAGTTGTGGATGTTTGATGAAGTAGATGGTATTTGAAGAAGGTAGTTTGGTGACAGGGTGATGGAAGGTTGGAAGATTTGCATCCATTGAGGGCAGAGTTAAGGTTATGGTGCACAATACTTGTAGTAACAGTAAGGTGTTTGCCTGTGGGTGGAGATGAGGGTATGTGCTGTTAGATGGCTTAAATTTTCACTTTCTTGTTTTAAGGGTTTGTGTAGCAACCTTTACTGCTTCAAAATGTTGTGTATTATGACTTTCTAGGGTTTGCTTTAATGTTTACTGTGGATGACAGTCAAGGTCAGGGATAGAAGAGCAGCTGCACATGAGCCCTTTTGTGTCACTTTGCCTATGCCAGAGCAATGTAGTTCCTGGCACTAGGTTTCATGTGCATCCACCTAGCTCCCCCACATCAAATGTGCATACAGGTGCTGCTCCCTCAATCGGCCCTGGGTGCACAGTGTACGTCTTCAGTTAAAAACAAATGTCTAAAATGACCCTAAATCCAACTTGAAAAGAGCTACAGCTGTTGTCACAGATCTACTCAGGATCCACCTCATCAGAGCTGTGTAGATACAGTGCTTTTTAAAGCAATATCATTCAACAATAAAATGTAGGACTGCTAGAGGCCAAATTCCAAGAAGATAAACTGAACAAATGACATAGAAAATTTGAAGGACATAAAAACTAGTCTAGTGTGAAATTTCACACCAATAGTCCATCTACTTTTAGAGAAAAATTGGAATTTATGCCCTGTTTTAAGTCTCTCTTAGAAAACATCCCCAACTGTGGAGTTACTGCCAGTTGCCTTCATAATGCAGCACCTAAAGAACAGCAAGCAGTTACAGAACAGCTAGAAGACATGTTCCCTACCCTGTTGAGTTCAGGGAATGCTGATCCTGTCAGAGCCCACTCGCACAGACCCTTGGACCATCCACACAAACCAGCTTGCAGAATCTGAGACAAATTGTTTCTTGTCAACAATGAGTGAGGACAAAGGAGGAGGTGTGAGGAGACGAACAGGAGAGGAGGAAGGGAGGAGTCCTGCCAATTACATTTGTTACAAGAAAGTCTTTATGCTCTCGCTATGTGATTGTTTAATAGTAATGGTTTATAATCTGACTTTAAACATCTGTTTCACTGAGTTTTCCTGTGCTACTTCCCTCTAGCACGCTTGTGGTTTGTCAGGCTGAACAAACATACAAAGAAGGAGCTGAAGTAGCACCCAGCTCAAATTGGGTTTCCACGGTACTCTGCTTTGTACATAGAGTGAGAGACTGACCCAGAAGTGTACATTCTAAACAGACAAGACAAGCGGTGGACCAGGAAGCAGAGGCACAAAGGTGAAGGGACTTGGCCTAGGTCTCACAGCAGGTCAGCTGCAGAGTAACGAACAGAACTGAGCTCCTCTGACTCCCAATCCAGTGCCTAGTCACTAGACATGAGTAGCATTTGATAGGTAAATGCATTATTAATTATACATGGTTGCAGGAATCTTTTGGACACTTGCCAGATCGTTATATCAAATGGTTTTATGAATTGTTATACAAGGGTTTATACATGATTTATAGTTTAACCTTTAATATCAAGGTTGATACTTTAATATTGTTTAGAAGGATTATTTTTTGTCTATCAGAGGCTGTTTACAGTTACAAACAGATAAACAAGCTGCTGAGTTGCTTGAAAATACTGAAGTTTTAAAAAGGGTGGGGGGGAATGAAACATGATTCCCACTCCAGGCTGTTGCAATTGAAATACATCTTCATTTCTTCAGTGAAGCAGCTTAATGCAAAAACAAGATTACAAACTGTATACTACCCAAAATAAAACCTCAAGCCACTAAGTCAAGTAGGTAAGTTATAAAACAATGTTCCATCAACTACTATTAAATATTCAAATAAACACCATAAAAAATTCAGGAGGAATTTATGGGGACTTTGGATGCAGATAGTAAAATTGTTAAAGCTCCCTAACCCCAAATCAAACTACACCATTTGTCCAATCTATTCCAGGCATCAGTCAAAGCCGCATACAAATGTCTTGTAAAAAAACAAATTCTTATACCTAATGGACGCAGTGTGTAATTCATCTCCGGCAACTGAATGCATTCTGCTGTATACACATAGGCATCTTCAAGTGTAGGATCCCTCTCAGAGAAGTGATATAGTGCATATGACACTGATGAAATGGAAAGGGAATAGTGTGTAAACATAGATCAGTATTTGAGTGAAAAGAACAAAGGAGTTTGCTGGTTTTCAGTCTAGAATGCTGTTATTGCCATGGGTGCATACTGTGTACAGTACCAGTGACAAGGGAATGATAAATTGCAAGAGGAATTGGGGAAGTTCTGTAATAATATGATTGTGTGGGAAAGAAATTATAATTGCAAGAATGTGAAAGTAGAAAGGGAGGATGCTATAAAGAGCATCAAAGAACAGAGCATAATCTAGAAACTGATTTAACTCACTCTTGTTAGTGGTATATGCTTAGTGGAGAAGTTGTCTTTAGGAGGGATTTGAATGGCATCCGGTGTTAACTTGCTTTAAAAGCCTCTTTCAAAGCATTGGTTTCATTCTGTTGCAGTCTGGTATTGTACTGCATTGTATTTCTGTTGTTTGAAGCAGAGGTTTCCAGCAATGAACAGAGGTGAAAGATGGGTCACAATCGTCTACGTGGCTGTAGAGAACATAAATGTCCAAAGTCTGGTTGCCCTTGAAGAAATGTCTAGAAAATAGCATATATCCATGACAAACAAAAGCAGCATGTACCGTAGCGTCACTTTACTGATCCACTAGATTAGTCCATATGAAAGTCCATACTCTGCCACCCTTAACATTGAACAGTGCCTTACTCCATGAGTAAGGGACAGAGACAGGTAGGAAATGTGAGTAATGATGTCAATGTGTGTTCGTGTAAGCTTTGAGAGACATGAAGCAGATACAAGAAGGGAAAATAGTCACTATTTTAAGCAGAATGGCATTGATTAGGTTTAAGTTGTGCACTGTGGAAGCTGAGCTGAAATATCAAAGGTCCGAACACAAAGGAGTTTAAGATAAAACATGGAAAACAGATCAGATTTACAAATCAGATTTTCCAGTGAGAGATCATACAAGGTAAGTGTGATTAAAAAGTGAATTGTCATTGGAAAGATGTATTTTAATACATCCTTTGAGCTGATGTTCCTATAACCAAGCAACTGCTCTAATAGGTATTGCTACACCAGTCTATGTAAAGCTAAACTGAAATGCTTTTAAAGTAATTGAGAAAAGAAAGGATCAAGATCCTTAACTCTATCAAAATAGAAGCAACACATTTAAAAAGCATACAATCATGTCCTCTATTTGTCTGCCAGCCTCTGAATTCCAGACTTTAGGATTCTGTTTCACTTGCTACATATGTCTTCAGGGCATTCAACCCCTGGGGTGAGGGGCTGTATCTCCTTAGTTTTAAGATGGCACTAAACTACACCAGGGTTGGGATCAGCTACAGACCCAGGCTCACTATCTGGGAGCTGCCAACCGGTCCTTTCCTACTCCCGCTCAGCTGTTGAGCCTGTTTATAGCACTTTACATACGTGTGCACCAAGTGGCTGCACCAGGTGCACAGCAATGGAGAATCAGGCCCTCTAGTTTTTTTCTTGTTTCCCTTAATCTAAAGTAAGATGTGCATAAAGTCAATCATAGCAATATCAAGTTACATTGTTAAAATAACTTGAGCCAATAACATCAGGAAGTTCTCTTAGAAAACTATCAATATTATCTTCAGATTTTAATGTGAGGTTCCTGTTCTATTGGCTTTAGATTACTGGCTACTAGTACACTTTATTTTTTATATCTCAGGATGAAATTTTCAAATGCAAACAGTGCTGTTCTAACGTCTGCTACCATTCATGTCAAGGGCTAGCTTTTCCATTTACTTCAATGAGAACAGAGTTAGCCCAGTGCTGTGTGGTTAAGAAGATATCCCTCAGTGTCCTGGCTATGGTTTATTTCCACATGTCTGTTACAAACCACGGAAACCTGAATTCCACAGAGGATGCAAAAACCTATTTTATAAAAATCCCTGAACAAAACCAAACCAAATTCCACCATGCAGAATACCTAGAAAAAATGCTTTTATTTTACAGACAAAGACTTAGTCTTATATTTTAACTTGTAAACATCCCAGGATGGCTAAAAGTGAAAGGTGCAGACAGAGATAAATTGACTGTTTTTCCTCACTACAAAGCTACACAATGAGAGTGTCATGAAAAGCAGTCTTTGTAAACGGTATTTATCATTGTTTCGACATTTTTATTGTTAGTGATAAACAGTTTAAAAGCCACAAGTAATTGTTTCTTATATTTCATTAACTTGCTCTAATTAGCATTATCTATAGTAAATGCATACCAGAGTTCATGAAAATATTCAATTCTTTTTAAGTAAGGTTATACAGTATCTGGAACAATAAGTCAGAATCTCATTGTGCTGGTTGAACATAAATTATGGGCAACATAAGAGAAATAAACATTCATATGATGACTCTTATCACAGGATTTCAAAGCACTATGTAAATATTAATTAAGGTCTATGGCACCCCGTGAGTTTGGAACGGGATTGATATTAAGTATCGGGAAAACTGTCGATCAGAGATAGGGATTAAAAAAGAGTGGGATTTTCAAAAGTGCTCAGCATTGGTCCAACTCATTGACTTCAATGGGAGCAGAGTTAGGACAGTGCGTAATGCATTGAAACAATTGATCCAAAATATTATCATTGAAGTTACTTGTTTAACACATTTGAGTGTTTATACTAGAACATTAACTGTGACAATCTCTGGACGAGTAGAGCCTAATCCTGCAAAGACTCCCGCATGCATAGTCACAATCTGACTCCACAGTGTGCAGGTGTCTCTGACTCCACAGGGTGCAGTGTGATGGATAATCAGACTCCACATCTCCGCCTGTGGACATTTGCATGAGCCCACTTGCCTTAGGGCTTGTTTAGACTAGACAAGTTTACACTGATGTGACTATATCAATGATGCAACCCCTAATAGAGACACTGCACCAATTCAAGCTCATCTTACTTCAGTGTTGTGAGTCTAAACTGGAGTGTTGTGCCGTCAGTGCAGCCACATTGGAGAGAAATTAGGATGATTAAAACAGTTTATGGCCAAATCCTGGTGTCATTTATGGTGATGTCAATCCAGGAGAGATGTAGGGCCCAATTTTCCACTGCTTTGATCTTTTGGAACTATTTACCAGTTTGCAAACTGTGTAAAGTGGGTGTAAAACCAGAGAGATAGCACTTAGTTGCACTTTGCACATATGGAAGTCACTTTACCAGGCTCAGAGCCATGTTGAAAGATGCACTGTCATTCCCCTAAAATGCTTGTGCAACTCCTAGTAGTGCTAATAAAAAGCACATAAGCACATCCTGGTGAGACTGCAAGTTCTTTAGGCTCTCTAGATTTGGAAGCTAGGTCAAGGTTAGGTCAGGGTTAAGGAACACTTGTTCTCTAACCCCAACTTCTTTTCCAAATCTAGATCAGAATAATGGAATCCCAGGTTGTTTTTTTTCCCCAGGCTAAAACACTGAGGCTGGGTGAAGAATGCAAACTAGGAATTTGCACTATCGCTTCTGCAGCAAAGAAAGGTACACAGCTTCTTTGAGTCTCCATTAAAACAGCAAACGGACATGCTTCAAAAATAATTGTTTTAAAATTGGACTAGCATTTAGAAGTACAATATTATAGTTTAAATTATAGACTGGGAAGTTAGAAGAAATTACTTTTACATCACTAGTATTTCAAAGATGGCTAATATCTTCTAGGGTCTTTTGTCTGTGTCCTTTTCATTGGCTGAGAAGTTAAAGACTAGAGGAAAATGAGCCAACATCTTTCAATTTTCAAAGTCATTTGGACGAAATATTCAAAGGCATCAAGTGTCGGACATTTTATGGTTATAGAATTAAACAAATGCAATTTGTATGCACCTCTAGAAAGGTTTTATAATGAAATATGACTTTAAATACTGAATTTCATTGAAAGATCACACTATTCCTACTTCGATTAAATTGTATAAAAGCACCACTAGCATTTTATTAATTTTTACATCCAGTGGAGACAATGTACAGTTTTAGACCAAGGACGCTTGACATGTCAAAGGAATTTCAATTAGTGCTTTCAAAAGCTGTCAATTTCCAATCAGCTGCTTCTTCCTGAGTTCAAAAGAAGGGTCCTTCTAGACCTTGTCTTGTCTGCATGGGAGGGGGGGGTGTTATGAAACAGTTTCTAAAAAAAGTGTTGCTAAAGAAATTGATTTCATGTCATTTTTAACTATATTGCTCTAATTTGCTGTTCGTGTGTCCTCTAGTTTTGGTGTTTGTCCTACAACTGTGTCTTGGAAGGTTGAGAGTTGTGTCCAGAGTAGAAGAACAGAAAAGTAATTGCCAAGATTTCCATAACTATTCTACTAGTGATTTTAGGGGCCCAAACTGAATCCTTAAAATGCTTAAATGATTATCAGGAAGTGTTGAACACTCATCCATTGAAAATCTTTTAAGTTATCTCTAGTTAGGCACCCAAAAATCACATTGTGATCTCTAGATAGGACTGGCACATTAATAATGGTAGATCTATATAAGGAAATTTATTTTTTAAAAAGCACCTTGCACTCATGCTTCAGTTCATTTTCCAAGTGTAGTTATCAGCTCAAGATGTTTAGGTATATTTTCTTTGTTCTGAATATTCTATTAACAAACCTATTCTGGAAATAGACTGCTTTTAGTGGCAAGTATAAAGAATTGTCTGATCTATGGGAAGTTCTTAACCTCTGCTCCATGAGCAGAATAAATTCATTCAGCGCCTAGAGGTTGCTTTAGTGGGCTGGAGATAAATGTTATCAGGATGTTACCTATTAAAGCAGCAGAACAGGAAATTAAATCAATTAAATAGCAATGAAGAATATTAAAAAAAACCCTACTTTAGCATAAAAAAATGCATGGAACTATTGTATCTAGGTAGAAGAGTCACCTAACTGAAATATTGAATAGACAGAATGATCTTATCAAGTCATTAAGCTATTTGACGGGATATCTGACAAACAGTATCTGTTACTCTTCTGCAACACTGCACGTATCCAAGGCTATGAACTCCCTGACTCAAAGAAGCCTTCATTAAACAGTAATCCTGCTGCCTTCTCCCCAGATGAAACAATGCAAATTCCCTGAAGAGGATTCAGGGAGGCTGAGCAGTGAATGCATAGAACCCCTGGTGGCTCTGCCCTTCCATCTGAAAGATCTCGCAATGAAGAGAGTCAGCTACGTTCTCTCCCCAGAGTCCTTTCACAGTGGGGTCCAGCAGGATTCTATTCTGTCACTGCTCAAAATTTGTTTACCCTCTAGGGGAGATCGTGACACCTACATACTATGGGGTTGGCAAAATATAAATTCATTTTCTGCACAAAAACTACATTAAAAGAATGTGAAGTTGCAAATTCAAGTGAGGAAATGCGGGAAGTATGGTTGCCTTGTACATATGCATTATGGTATCCTCTTTAATTACATGATCACATTCTCTCTTTCCCACACGACCCCGAGCTCATCCTGAGCACAGGATGGATGGTACACACTTTCTAAGCAGGTATTCAGCATTGACAACTACCATAACATGGTACAGAGGAGGGCTGAATTAAGTTAAACTTACGTCCATGCTCAGTCTCTACTCCTCAGACTTCTCATCCCAATCCCGGTCTACTTGCCCAGTTAGTCTGTCTCCCCAAGCCATGATTCCTTGCCCCCATCTCCTTGTTCAGCAGTTTCTCTTTGAAGTCTGGTCCTTCAGTTCATTTGCAAATTTGACACCATCAGATCAGGATTAAACAAAGGCCTTGGCTACACTTGCAAGTTACAGCGCTGTAAAGCCTCCCCCAGCACTGTAACTCACTCCCCGTCCACACTGGCAGGGCACTTACAGCGCTGTATCTCCCTGGGTACACCGCTGCAGGTACTCCACATTTCCGAGAGGAATAACAGCTGCAGTGGAGTGGCTATGACTCACGGGTGTGAGTGTAAATGCTTGCAGCACTGTACTAATCACCTTGTCAAGTGGCCAATCCTCTCCATTGTTGTGACCGGCTGCAGGAATGCGGAAGTGCCGGTTTCAAAGCTCGTACCACAGAGAAAAGCAAACAGTTTGCAGCTTGCTTTGAGTGAGTAAATGAATGAGCAGGGGGCCGGGAGTTCGGAACTTGCAAAATAGAGAGCTGACATGCTCCAAAAAGCACTCTCTTTGCCCCCACACTCCCTGTCACAATCCACCCCCCCCCCCCCCCGTCTTGAAAAGCACGTTGCAGCCACATGAATGCTGGGATAGCTGCCCATAATGCACCGCTCCCAACACAGCTGCAAATGTTGCAAGTGTGGCTACACCACTGCGCTGGCAGCTGTCAGTGTGGACAGACTGCAGCGCTTTCCCCTACTCAGCTGTACGAAGACAGGTTTACCTCACAGCGCTGTTCAGCTGCAAGTGTAGCCAAGGCCAAAGACTGTGAATAGCTAGCCAACAACAAAAGCAGTTTCTCCTCCCTTGGTGTTGTGACAAAGTTCCTCCTCTATCTTGGTGGGTCCTGCGCTTATTGGCAGATTTTCTTGCCTCAGAGATTCACCATGTGGGTTGGGGAACAGCCCAGAGAACTTCCCCTCTGGAAGAACCCACAGTCCAGGTCAATTGGGAGGTTTGGGGGGAACCCGGGCCCACCCTCTACTCCGGGTTCCAGCCCAGGGCCCTGTGGACTGCAGCTGTCTATAGTGCCTCCTGTAACCGCTGCATGACAGCTACAACTCCCTGGGCTACTTCCCCATGGCCTCCTCCAAACACCTTGCTTATTCTCACCACAGGACCTTCCTCCTGGTGTCTGATAACGCCTGTGCTCCTCAATCCTCCAGCAGCACACCCTCTCACTCTCAGCTCCTTGCGCCTCTTGCTCCCAGCTCCTCACATTCCCACCACAAACTGAAGTGAGCTCCTTTTTAAAACCCAGGTGCCCTGATTAGCCTGCCTTAATTGAGTCTAGAAGCTTCTTCTTAATTGGCTCCAGGTGTCCTAATTAGTCTGCCTGCCTTAACTGGTTCTAGCAGTTTCCTGATTACTCTGGTGCAGCCCCTGCTCTGGTCACTCAGGGAACAGAAAACTGCTCATCCAGTGACCAGTATATTTGCCATCTACCAGACTCCTGTACCCCACTGGTCTGGGTCTGTCACATATCCCTCACCCCTGCTCAACGCCAAGGGGTTGGGCAGCTTGGGACGCCAGACAGTGCACACGTGTCAAGCCATTGGCGTTGCCAAGACGGCTCCCTGCTCTGTATTGCACACGGAACTGGAAAGGTTGGAGGGATAAGAACAATCTGGTCACCCTTGTGTTCTTCTCCTTGTTCCGCTGCATCCATTGAAGAGGGGCATGATCGGTCACGAGGACAAATCTGCGCCCGAGCAGGTAGTAGCGCAATGTTTCCATGGCCCATTTTACAGCGAGGCATTCTCTCTCCCCCACTGCATATTTTTGTTCCCTTGGAAGGAGTTTCTGACTGAGGTATAGAATTGGGTGTTCCTCCTCCCCGACCATCTGTGATAGAACGGCCCCCAACCCTACTTCTGATGCATCCGTCTGCAGGATAAACTCCTTGGTGAAATCAGGGGCTATCAGTACAGGGTTACTGCAGAGGGCAGTAATGCTTCCTCTGCTGCGTCAGACCATCTCACCAGATCAAGTCCACAGGCTTTCACTAGGTCTGTCAGGGGCTTGCCCTTGTGGCAAAGTGGGGGATAAATCGTCGGTAATACCCCACCACACCTAGGAACGCCCGGACTTGTTTCTTGCGACTTGGTCGGGGCCAATTTTGGATGGCCTCTAACTTGTTCACTTGGGGATTTACCAAACCTTTTCCCACAATGTAGCCAAGATATTTGGCCTCTGTAAACCCTACAGCGCACTTGGGAGGATTTGCTGTAAGGCCAGCTCGCCTGAAGGTATCGAGCACTGCCTCCACCTTCTCCAGGTGGGTTTCCCAGTCTGGGGTATGAATGACCACATCATCCAAGTAGGCAGCAGCATAACTGTTATGCAGGCGTAATAGCTTGTCCATGAGGCGCTGGAAGGTAGCTGGGGCCCCATGTAGTCCAAAAGGGAGGACAGTATATTGAAAAAGACCCTCTGGTGTAGAGAACGCAGTCTTTTCCTTTGCGTCTTCTGCAAGTGGAATCTGCCAGTACCCCTTTGTCAAGTTTAGGGTAGTCAAGTACCGGGCATTACTCAGACGGTCCACTAGCTCATCTATGCGAGGTATGGGGTACGTGTCGAACTGGGATACTTCGTTTAGTTGCCGGAAGTCGTTGCAAAATCTTGTGGTGCCATCAGATCTGGGCACCAGCACAATTGGGCTGGACCACTGACTGTGGGATTCTTCGATGATCCCCAACTCCAGCATTTTTTTTACTTCTGCTTTTATTTCCTCCCTTTTTGCCGCTGGCACCCGATAGGGCCTCATTGTTACTCTGGCCCCAAGGTTCGTGACGATGTGGTGATATGTCTCGGTTGTTCGACCCGGTTTTGTAGAGAACACATCTTGGTTCCGGAAGATCATCTCAGACACCTCATTCTTCTGGTCTGGTGTTAAATCGGGAGACACCCTCACCTGTTTGGAAGGCTTGTTTTCCTGGGTTAGGTCTTTTTGGACCATTGTGCATGCCTCTTGTGCATGCCAGGGTTTCAGAAGCTTAATGTGATAAATCTGTTCTTGTTTTCTGCGTCCTGGCTGCTGCACCTTGTAGGTTACTTCCCCCACAGGTTCAACCACCTCATAGGGCCCCTGCCATTGGGCCAGAAGCTTGCTTTCTGCCGTGGGTACCAACACCATAACCCGATCCCCTGGTTGGAACTGTCGCACTTTTGCCTGGCGATTGTAATGGGTTCGCTGGGCCTTCTGTGCCTTCTCCAAATGTTCCCGTACAATAGGGGTAACCCGGGCTATAGGGTCTCGCATCTGCATTACATGCTCTATTATATTTCTCCCCTCATTGGGTTCCTCTTCCCAGATCTCTTTGGCGATATCTAGTAAGCCCCGGGGGTGACGCCCGTATAATAACTCGAAGGGGGAAAACCCAGTTGAGGCCTAAGGTACCTCCCGGATAGCGAACATAAGGTAGGGTGTCCCAATCCTTCCCGTCCCGACTTACCACCTTCCTTATCATAGCCTTGAGGGTTCGGTTAAACCTTTCTACCAACCCTCAGTCTGCGGATGGTAGACCGAAGTTCTCGGGGTACATATATGGAGCACCGTACAGAGGTCCTTCATTAGCTTCAACATAAATGGGGTTCCTTGGTCGGTTAAGATCTCCTTCGGTAGCCCCATTCGGGCAAAGATCCCCACCAGCTCTTTGGCTACAGTTTTAGAGGCCATGTTCCGCAGGGGGACGGCTTCTGGGTAGCGAGTAGCATAGTCCAAAACAACAAGTATATATTGGTGGCCCCAAGCCTTCTTCTCCAGGGGTCTCACTAGGTCCATGGCTATTCGCTCGAAGGGGACCTCTATGATGGGAAGGGGTACTAAAGGTGCCCTCAAGTGGGGACGGGGACTGTGCAGCTGACACTCTGGGCAGGAGGCACAGTACCTCCACACCTCTTCATGTACTCCGGGCCAGAAGAACCGTCGTAGGACTCGTGCCAGGGTCTTCTCTACCCCCAAATGCCCCCCAAAAAGATGACTATGAGCAAGACTTAATATAGCATTCTGGTGTTTTTGAGGTACTAGGATCTGCTGTACCTTCTGCCCCTGTACTGGTGCAACCCAGTATAAGAGGTCCTTCTTCATTATGAAGTAGGGTCCTGGTCCCTGGGTTTTCCCTTCCACGGGGACCCCATCTATTTCAGTCACCTCCTTCCTAATGTTGCCATAGCTTGGGTCTTCTGCCTGGTCCCGTCCAAAATTTCCTCTCCCGGGGCTAATCTGCCCAAGATCTAGGGGCCCAGTCTCTGTTGCCTCTACTGGTTCAGAAGCATTAGGGTTGGGGTCAGACTCAGGTGCTTCTCCCTCCGGCGTGGCCTCCTTTTCAGCTGCGCAGGTCTACCTACCTACAAGAGCGACCCTCTGGCTTTGGGTCAGTATTCGGTTTCCCAAGGCCTTAGCTGCCCTTCTTTCCCTTTTTGTCTTTCTACCCTGTCTGGGAGTGAGAAACAAATCTGGGGATATTTCAGAGAAGATTGGGGGTTGACAGTCTGCTGTGGATGCCTCACCAATTTTAGGGTCCCCATCTTTCTCCAATTCCCCTACTGGGAGTAAGTTTCCAAACCCTGGGATGTCCCTCCCTATGAGCACCTGGTATGGGAGTTTAGGGACTACACCTGCTGCTACCTCAGTAGTGTTCCCTTGAATCTCGATTTTTACTGGGATGGTGGGGTAGTAACTAACTGTCCCAAGGACACATGTTATCCCCGTACGTTTAGCCTGCAGCAGCTGACTACACTTCACGACCTTCCCTGAGATAAGCGTGATAGCACTCCCCGAATCAACCAGTGCCGTGGTCCCTACCCCATTTAGTTTCACTGGTCTGGTATATATATGTGGGGTTAGTGAGACCCCCACAAGGTGGATTAGGGAGCATGGATCTGCCCAGTTCCCCAGGTTACACTGCATAGGCTCCTCAGCATTGGGACACTGTCCCCACTCCCCGCAGGCATAACATCTGTATGGAGCCCTAGGCGTTCCCCAGTCTCTGGGTTTGGGCAGTCTAACATCACGATCCTCTTCTCCCTCAGTGCTCTGACTCTTTGTGGCCTCTGAAGGGCCTTCAGCCTCTCTCTTTTCCCACCTGGGCCCTCCTGGTGGCCCAGTCACCTGAACTTTAGGGCTTGATGCTGCTAGTTTAACCCGGGGTGCCTCTTCCTTAACTGGTTGGGTCAGTTCCCTCGCTGTCCTTCGCCTCTCTACAAGGGCGAAAACCTCGTCATAGGTGGAGGGTTCGTTCTGGCTTACCCAGGCACGAAGGTCTGGTGGTAGTCCCCTCATGTATCGGTTGATGACCAGAACCGCTAGTATCTCTTCCGGACTCCGGGACTCTGTTTGCAACCACTTTCGTGCGAGGTGGATGAGGTCATACAATTGGGACCGTGGGGTTTTGTCTTCCTGGTACCTCCAACCGTGATACTGCTGGGCCTGCACTGTTGTCGTTACCCCAGATCTGGCCAGGATCTCTGCTTTCAGCTGCGGGTAGTCTGCCGCAGCCTCTTAGGCAGATCATGGTAGGCCTTCTGGGCCTCCCCACACAGGAATGGGGCAAGGATGCCAGACCACTGGTCTCGAGGCCAGGCCTCCCGTAGGGCTGTCCTCTCAAAGGCCAGAAGGTATGCCTCTACATCATCCTCCCGTGTCATTTTCTGCAGCCAATGGCTGGCCCGTATGAGCCGCGTCCCATCATGGCCGCGATTCAGCTCTGTAAGGGACTTCACCTGGTTTACCAGTTCCCGCAGCATAGCTCGATCTTGAGCAGCCTGGTCCATCAGCAGATGATTAGTCTCTTGCTGCAGCCGCACTGCCTCCTGTTGGGTGGCTGCCTGGACACGGGTAGCCTCCTGCTGGGCCGCTGTAGCTTGTATCAGTGCCCGCACTACGTCATCCATTGTGGTGAAAAAAATAAACCCTCTCCCTTTTTTTGTTTTGTTTTTGTTTTTTTGTTTGTTTTTTGTTTTTAAATCACCCCAAGATCCCACTGCTAACACCAGTGTGACAAAGTTCCTCCTCTATCTTGGTGGGTCCTGCGCTTATTGGTGGATTTTCTTGCCTCAGAGATTCACCATGTGGGTTGGGGAACAGCCCAAAGACATTCCCCTCTGGAAGAACCCATAGTCTAGGTCAATTGGGACGTTTGGGGGGAACCCGGGCCCGCCCTCTACTCCGGGTTCCAGCCCAGGGCCCTGTGGACTGCAGCTGTCTATAGTGCCTCCTGTAACAGCTGCGTGACAGCTACAACTCCCTGGGCTACTTCCCCATGGCCTCCTCCAAACACCTTGCTTATTCTCACCACAGGACCTTCCTCCTGGTGTCTGATAACGCTTGTGCTCCTCAGTCTTCCAGCAGCACACCCTCTCAGCTCCTTGCGCCTCTTGCTCCCAGCTCCTCACACTCCCACCACAAACTGAAGTGAGCTCATTTTTAAAACCCAGATGCCCTGATTAACCTGCCTTAATTGATTCTAGCAGCTTCTTCTTAATTGGCTCAAGGTGTCCTAATTAGCCTGCCTGCCTTAACTGGTTCTAGCAGGTTCCTGATTCCTCTAGTGCAGCCCCTGCTCTGGTCACTCAGGGAACAGAAAACTACTCATCCAGTGACCAGTATATTTGCCCTCTACCAGACTCCTGTACCCCACTGGTCTGGGTCTGTCACAGTGTTCACACCTCAACTGCTAGAAGAGGGCTTCACCCTCCCTGATTGAACTGACCTCGTTATCTCTAGACTGATTCTTGCCTGCATATTTATACCTGCCTCTGGAAATTTCCATTGCATGCGTCTGACAAAATGGGCATTCACCCATGAAAGCTTATGCTCCATTACATCTGTTAGTCTTCAAGGTGCCACAGGACTCTTTGTTGCTTATCTCTGTTCCAGCTCTTGTCCCCTCTGCCTTTGAGTCATAAACCCTTCTCCTCCTCCTTGCTGCTTGGGTGACATCGGGAGGGTCATTGAGAGCACAGGAGAGCCAGGCTCCCTGATCTCAGTTCCAGTGCCTGCCCTCATCCTAGCCTGGAGCAGCTGAGAACTGCAGTTGCAGGGAACGTCCAGCTTTGCTTCCATACCCCTGTCCTGGAACATGCTCAGTCACTCTGTGAGGATAGCAACAGAGGGTCCTGTGGCACCTTTAAGACTAACAGATGTATTGGAGCATAAGCTTTCGTGGGTGAATGCCCACTTCATCAGTCTTGCGTCATTCACCCACGAAAGCTTATGCTCCAATACTTCTGTTAGTCTTAAAGGTGCCACAGGACCCTCAGTTGCTTTTTACAGATTCAGACTAACATGGCTACCCCTCTGATCTGTGAGGATAGTGCATCCCAGTCCAGTCAGCACTAGGAGCTGTGAGAGACTTGGGCATACCCACTGAAGAGGAAATCTCATATTTTAACTGCTAAAGTCCAGCAGGTGTCTACTGAATGTGTGTGACCTACGATTCCCTTCCCCTCCCCACCCCCATCCCCCGCAAAGGCTTATAACTTTCCAAAATAATTCAGGCTGAAGCTCAGACATGCAGCATGAAAAATTTCAGCCCAAACAGTTAGTGTAGCAAACTTATACATAATTGAATATTGGTAACAATTACACTGCTGTACAGCCAAAATGCTTCTGAAATAAATGTAGTCAAACTTTACTAATTCTGGGTCATTGAGAACGAAAATGATGCTTAAAATTGTTGATTGGCTCTAGTTTTCAAGATATGCTATTGGGTCAGTATATACGACCCTTGACTTGGGAATGGCAGAGGATAAGTGAGTTATAAAGGGAAGGGATCTCAATTTAAACCAGAAATGACTAAAATACATCTTTGACTGGATCTATGAATAAATCTATGACTGGGTTTGGACAGTACTTGCTTTTTAGGCAAAATAATGAATGATGCAATCTGAAGCTGGTATTGCGCCATACATGATATGAATTGCATCATGTTATTCCTAGAAGTCATGGATGATGCAATCATAACGAAGCTTACATCACTCTGCTGAACAAATTGCCCTATATCAGCTCTAGAAATCATACAGTGTCATGCTCTCTTATTTGTCAGTGTTTGATTTTGCAAAGGGACACATTTCTGTTTAGCCAAAGTGAGCAGAGATGCCTCATACTTGTGTGAACAGTGCAGATAACTTCTGCTATGTTTGTGGTGAAGTGACTTTGGCATCACAAAAGCACAGTATAACCACTATGGTTAAGAAAGCCTATCACCTTTATTTTGGGTGAAAAATTGGAGATCAGGACAAGAGGTTGGTCCCACACAGATGCTGCAACACTTGTGCAACAAATCTTCACCAGTGGTTGAACAGGAAAAGGAAATCTATGCCTTTTGCAGTGCCAATGATTTGGAGAGAGCCAACAGATCATACCAGCAATTGTTACTTCTGCATGGTGCCTCCAGTTGGGAAAGGTGTGTCAAAGAAGAAAAAGTGCACTGTGCATTATCCAAACATTCCATCAGCTATACGCCCAGTACCCCACAGAGAAGGACTGCCGGTTCCTGATGCACCAGAATCATTCTTACTTGAGTCAGACGAGGAAGAGGAAGAGGATGAAACTTCTGGTCCTGAACCATCAATGTCACAGGACCCACATTTTCTCCCTTCCTCCTCCTCTGAACCACACCTCATAACACAAGGTGAACTGAATGACCTAGTCAGGGATTTGGAACTACCCAAGAGTAAGGCAGAGCTGTTGGGCTCCAGACTACAGCAGTGGAATCTCCTGGCAGGTGATGTTAGGGTTTCCATGTTCCGTGACCGTCAAAAGGATCTTGTCCCATTCTTCTTCATGGAAGGTGATCTTGTAGCCTGCAACAACATCGATGGTGTGATGGCAGCCCTCAACATCGTTCACGATCCAGATGAGTGGAGACTGTTCATTGATTCATCTAAGACAAGTCTTAAATCTGTTTTACTGCATAATGGCAATATTTTGCCATCAATTCCAGTTGGTCATGCAGTCCGTATGAAGGAAACCCATGACAACATGAAACAACTTTTGAGGTGCATAAACTATGACCAATATCAGTGGCAGCTTTGTGGCGATTTGAAGGTTGTTGCTCTCTTGCTTGGTCTGCAGACTGGATACACAAAGTACTGCTGTTTTCTCTGCGAATGGGATAGTTGTGCAAGAGATCCCCACTACATCAAGAAAGATTGGCCACTCCGACATTCATTGGAGCCTGGGAGGAAAAGTGTTCAGCATCCACCACTTGTTGAATCAAGGAAGATTTTGTTACCACCCTTACACATCAAGCTGGGTCTGATGAAGATCTTTGTCAACGCCATTGACAAAACACAAGCAGCTTTCAAGTACCTCTGTGGAAAATTTCCAAGGTTAAGTGAAGCTAAGATAAAGGAAGGTGTCTTTGTTGGTCCTCAGATTCGTGAACTTCTTCGAGATGATGCATTTGACTATGCACTGCGTGGCAAGGAAAAGACGGCATGGAAAGCCTTCCAGTTAGTGGCAATAAATTTTCTCGGAAACAACAAGACAACTACAGGTTGTTGGTGGAAAACCTCCTCAAGGCATACAAAAACCTTGGTTGCAACATGTCACTAAAGATACATTTTTTGCACTCTCATCTAGATTTTTTTCCACCGAACTGCGGAGCAGTGAGCGACGAGCATGGCGAGCGATTTCACCAGGACATTGCAACAGTGGAAAAACATTATCAGGGCAAATGGAGCCCATCAATGCTTGCAGACTATTGCTGGACAGTGACAAGAGATGCTCCATTTAATGAATACAAGAGACAAGCCAAGAAGCGCCGAGTAGACACTGAATAGGACTAAACTATGTACAGAATAGTTTTTTGCCTTTTGTTTCATAATACATTTTATTTATATAACCCTTTTGCTGATTTTTAAAGTGTTACATAAACAGGACAGGTGAAATATTATCATGTAAAGCAACCATAAACACATGAAAAGACCTAGGTTTACAATTTATGATTAAAACTCTACTATCTACACAATATACATAGACATAAAATGTAAAAACTTAAATATCTTAGAAACAGTAGCCAATCAGTTGTTTTAATTGTCCTATTTGAATTCAGCACATCAAAATACATAATAAATAGCACATTTTATCTCTGAAGCAGACAACTTCTCAAAAATTGTAGACGAGTGTTATATACTGTTGGCCAGAAGCCTGTGCCCCAGCCAGGGTCATCTGCAGGCTAGCCAGCAATGCATGCTAGTTGCTATACCTAAGGCTGACCCCTCCTGGAAACCCCTCCTGGAAACTGAAGCATCTATAGCACGCAGTAAACTATCAAATCATTTAGATTGCCTTGCACTATTGCGTCATGCTGCAGTGGTTTCTGCCTGCTTCCAAGTTCAGTACAAAGGTCTTGTTTGTCTTTACAATTCCCTAAGTAGGCTGGGCTCTGGCTACCCCACTGTACTCCCTGGAATGGCAACTTGTTCAAACCAGACACATCAGAAGGCAGAGCTTTGGATTTCTACTGACATTCCCTTCCCCTGTATATTGTCTGTTTAGGGTATTGATTTCTTGGGGCAAGTTCCTTGTTGTTTGAACATGCCCATGGCCTTCTATAATATGCCAGGCAAAGGAGGAGCTGGAGTACAGCCATGCGTCTGTAAAATCCACCTGATATTGGGCAGTCTTCATATAGTCAGAGCTTGATGCAAGACTCATCTTTTTCTTTAGGTGTTTTCCTAAGCATAGGCCTGACAATCATCGTTAAATTCCAAAGAAAGTCCATTGCTCAAGTCAAACGAAAAGACTCATCTGCCACCAGACCTGCAACAGGATTCCAGTCAAGTTAACATTTATCAAAGGAGTTTCTTTTCTTGAATACAGTTAATGCTCTATTATAATGGGTGTTCACGAGCCTTATCCTCAACAACAGTACCCCACATTTTCCTTAATGCTGCAGGTGATATCTGAGCCAGTCTCAGCTAATTGAAATCCTCAGTAAAATAATGTTAACCATGTTAAAACAGTGTTAACTTATTCATTCCACCATATGCCTTTCCGTGCTGGCTGAAAGAAGATTGTCACTCTTTCACAGTCTCTCTAGAGACAGACCTGAACCTAAATTCCAGACACTTCAGTTCCTTTTGGTAGGGGAAGGGAGGGACTTGGGAATTTAAGATCTGGATTGCAATCTGTTTGCTGTGCTTCAAGTTCATCTCTAGTTCAGTGCGTGATGGGCTGAAAAACATGTCATCTTTCATGTTTTAATCATTCTTAAGCCTGAATCATCTTTGTTCTCCAGGGTCCTTTGTGCAGTTGATTCTTACTGTTGCATACACAATTTATCCTATTGTTGAATTGATGAATTTCCTAGTCATCTTTCCTGACTAGTTATTAAAAGTTTTCAGCACGCATGCTCATCCATTTGGGGAACAGAAGCAATCCATACATGCGAGTTACTGGACCAGGCACAAGTAACCAAGACAACTCATGTATGTACAGATAAGCATGGTCTGGCTGAGAGTGCACTGGGGTGGGAGGCAGGAAACCTGGGTTCAATTCCCAGCTCTACCACCAACCTACTGTGCTCTCTTGGACAAGTCACTTTACTTCCCACCCTTTGTCTTGCCTATGTAGAGTGTAAACTCTTTGTACAAACACATAGTAAGACAGTCCTGCACAGTGGGACCTCAGTCCCTGATCTGGGACATTTAGGCTCATTTGCAATGCAAATAAATTAACTATAATGATGCATAACAGAGCTGTTTACAATCCAGAGAGTTAAGAAATTTGCAAGACAAAAATCCATCAAATAATTTTGATCAGTACATTTAAGGAAAGCTGTTTGTAGATCAAAGATTCCATATACAGAAAAAAAGCTAAATTTACCAGAATGTGTTCATTGGGAATAAACACACCTCACAATCAGGCCCTTTAACCAATGGAAAATACATTGGGAATAGAAGGAGTGCTCCAAGATCCTCAAACTTGAAAGTAATAGACTGACTAAACAGGCTATTTTTGACTGATGAATTTGGTGACAGATATTACAAGGGTACTTCCATAATAACTCTTAAAGTATAACTTTTCTGCAAGGATTGGGGAGAGGTTGGAATATGGAACCACAGTAGATCAATTGTACTAGCACTAATTAGGAAATTAATAAATTTGCTGGCATAAGAAGATATGGTTCATATACATCCTAAATATGGTCCATTCCTGCACCCAGTGGATAGACATGCGATGAAATTTAGGCCCTCATTGACTTTAGCAGGCGACCTATTGGACCAATTCCTTGTATTTTTTGTTCCCCTAAATGCATGAATGTGAATGCTTAACATTTGTTTCCCCTGAATATTTGCACAAGCATTTGTTTTCCCCAAATACCCTTTGAAAATCTAGCCCTTTTAAGGGGCTGCTTTGAGGCACCCAAAGTTCTTAGTTGCTTTGGAAAATCTTGGCCTTCAGTTTTACAGAGGGTGATTGTGGAAAATGCATCTTGACCTACTGAAAAGAATAAAAGCTGACAACCTTTGCGTGCTAGTCAGACTTGAATTCAGATATTTATATGTAACTCACTTCATCTAAATCCCTAAGGTGTTACTTTCTCTGTTCTTTCAGACATTGACAGCAGGTAGAGGGAAGTAAACTTCTTCCTGTTTCCACAGTTTCTTCAGTAGAAGCCTTAATTTTTTTTTCCTTTCAATTTCAGTTAGTATCCAAACAAGTCTCACTCCATTTACCAATATTTCTCTTTGAACACATATGTTGATCCTTCCAGATTTGCAATAAATAATAGGATCTTGTGCTCCATGCAATGAGTCTTTTCATTCCCGTACTGTCTGCCACAGAAATAGTCACCCTGGCTTCCTATTAATCTACCTTCTCTTCCCTTCCCTATTGTTCCTCTTGTTTAAAAAACATTTAAGAGGTTACCCACATCCGCCTAGTTTTCAAAAGCCAGTTATGTAGACCTTCCTTGCCAATATTTTTTTTTTAAACCCCTCATACTTGGAGGCTCTTTTCCCATTATCTTCTTTCCAGTACTATTTTGTTGTATTCTTCTTCATGTTACCTACAAACTCTTGCATAGATTTACCTTGGACACTTTGGCACCTCAGTTCCTCCTATTCTCTGCTTTTGGCACATACTAGTCTTGTCTCCTGTAGGGTGTAACACTTTGGTCTAATTTTGGTTGTTAAGTGTAGTGTCTGGGTGATGTTGGTGGCCTATGATTTACAGGAGGTCAGACTAGATGATCTGGTGGTCCCTTCTGGCCTTAACCTCTGACTTTATGATGCTCAATTAACTTTGCACAACAGCTCATGGAAAGGCTTGTGTTACCCTCCCAACCACAACAATCCTGCCGGTCCTTAAGGAGCTTTGGTTTGACAAAGTAATGCTTGATTTTTGAATTGCAAATGCATCTTATAAATAGGATTACTTTATTATCTTTCAAATTGGATTATACTTAGGATGAAGTGGGAAGGAAGCCACCTGCTAAATGCAGTCGATAGAAGTTTCATCATTCATATACAATAGAACTCCTATGTTATGAACTAATTTGGGATTGAGGACTGCATAAAATTGAATATTTCAAGATTCCCAGAGGTATGCACATAAAAGTTATATTGACATAGGGTGATGGATTCACTTGGGAGCTCAGGAGGTTATAATTAGCATCGAACACACAAGGCTGGTTGTTGACCCCGGTTATACCACCAGCAGAACCTTTCACCTGGCAGACTTAAACTGGAACATGTGCTCAGCCACCTGCCCGGAAATGAATCTGTCTTGAGTTTTTGGAAGCACCATCAATTTACATCTATTATTTCCAGACATGTTGTCACAGTGTTGGGGAGAGGAGAGTAGAAAATTCAAGAAATGTTATTTTTGGAAAATTATATTTTGACTTGTATTCCCTAACATCACAACCCAAACCCAGTAAATTAATATATACATGAGTCTTCCTTTCCATTGTTCTTCTCCATTTCACTGACATCTTCTCTCCCAGTTCATGTCATTGACAGATCAGTAATGAAGCTCAAGGCAACCTCTGGGTAGGTTATAGACATGACAAAAACACGGGCAATTTGTTTTCAGGTTATCTTGTTCTTTAATTAAATTGAATTTGCTTTTTTTAAGCCATGCAGACTAAATCCTAATCAAACTGAGTGAAACAAATGTTAAATATCTTACACGTACATATGGGACTGTAAGAATTGCTATAGGTGTATCATACCTACCAATGTTCACCGGTATAATACAGTAGAATTTGACTGTTAGTGTTGACAGTGAAGACCAGTCATGAAAACATAATTGGGAAATCAATGCCTTGCATTTAAATTTTACTTTTCATCTGTAAATTTAAAAATATTTAATGAATGGGGCTTCAAGTTGTCTGAGTTTCTAGGACCCTACCTACCTTCTCACCATCTTACATCTGACGCAGTGGCCTTTCTGATCCCAGGAGAACATCATATTCTGCCTGTACTTTGCATCTGTAGTCCCACATTTGTGAAATATCCTGTCTTCAAGCCTGAAGTATGCTACCAAATTAGCCACTTTAAAAATATACAATTAAGACTCTTCAGTCAGGAAAAGCCTTTGGTATAGCATCATGATCTGTTCTGATATTTGTTTACATATTTTATCTACATTAGTTTTTATTGGAGAATGCCTAGAATGCAGTGTCAAATAGGTACCATCAAAATAAAGTGTATTATTATTGTCATTGGAACAACTTTTCATATTAAAAAATTGTAAGTAAAATTCACTGAACAGTTTTAAAAGGATGTACACCAATACAGATATTACTACTGTATATTATTCCAGTTTTGATTTCATAACAATGTGTTGTCTTTGGTATCTTATCACCTCAGAAAAATTCCCTCTGAATATTTGACAAATACAACCATTTCTATGCAAATATAGCCTATGGTGGCACAGCTTTCTTTTATTAATGGAATTTTTCATATCTCATGTATGGCACTTAAAGCAATTCCATAATTTTGTTTCACATACCTTCAAACTGCATTTAATCTGTATAAATATGCTTCACTTTAAACTTCCTATGCAGTCTGAAGGGATTTGTTAGTTTGATGCATCAGCTAACAAATATGAGAAAGATTGGATAATATTATTTTTCATCTTAACTATGGGGAAAGAAATTTTGGTCTGAGGAAAAACGTAATGTAAAAATATGACTTTATTTTTTAGCTAGACCACTATTGGCTGTACCCTTCTGTTCCCAGAGCAAGTAACCCATACAAAAGTATCAGCTTTTTCTGATATTTGATCATGCATATTTCTGCAAGGCACATTGTCATCACAGAGTCAGTGTGCATCATGTTATTTGGCAGAGGCAGGAGACCTTATTCTTAGTCTAACTATTGATAGAGCTGGCCTAGATCTTGACTGTGTGCTATATGCTCTTGTAAGCTTGGAGAGAGGGTCTGTCTGAATTTATGTATATTGTCTTGTTTGTGCCAATAGCTGTGCTCTAGAAGTTCTTTGAGAAGCTTTAATCCCTAACCCAAGACACACATTAGTGGGCAGGGACTATTTATTCTTCATTGTATACACAAACAGCTCCCATTAATATTAAGATATAGTATATTTGCTATATTGGATAATAATAATTTAGGATCTGACCCACTGGCTAATCATTGACTTTAGAGGTGTACAGCTGGATACTTGGCATCCTGGGAGTAATACCTGCCATTTCCAGGAGCTTGCCACTACCACCCTTCTCATTTAGCATACTGCAACCCTAAATGCTCTGTGTGTATGTAGATAAGAGTAGAAATTACATACCAGGCCTTCCTAAGCTCTGCAGGTGATCAGCTAACATCCTTAATATTAAAGGATAACTTCTTTATTCTGTTAGTTACTACTGATGACATTGAGCTGCAAGATTTGGAAATGTGCCCCCGGGAAGTTCTGGGCTATTCAGTGGCAGAGGCCAGTCCTGAACTTCAGAATTAAATCAGGATTCAAATTCTGAACGCATTCTTCCTCTTCACACTGTTTCCTCCCTTTCCCCTAAAAAGCTCAGATCCAGGGTATTGATTCAGGCTCACCTCTATGAACTCAAATATTGTTAATAGTCAACATGTTTTTTTTATAAAATGCATTATTTGACTCAATCTTCTGTGAGAATGAATCCTGCAAATTCATTTGCTCATGTATAAAGGAATATCTCCTTCAATTTTTTTTAAATTTACCACCCTTTAATCAAGTGATTGCCTTCTCTTTATAGAAGGGTGATATGGAGAATTTTTGCAAGAACTCTTTTTTCTGTTGGTTTTTTTTTCATTGAAATTTTGTTTTGATAGTCTTTCCAACCAATTCCTTGTTTTGAATCATCTAAAACTCCGTCTATTCCTACAACCTGTGTTGTCCTTCCCTGCTGCCTTTCAGTCTCTGCCATATATTCCTTGGATCATCCTAGTAGCCCTTCTCTACACCTGATCCAGTTTGAATTCATCTTTCTTAAACATGAGAGACCAGAACTGCACACAGTATTTCAGATGAGGTCTCACCAGTGCCTTGGATAATGGTACTAATATTTCCCTGTCTCTACTGGAAATACCTCGCCTGATGCATCCTGGGACTGCATTAACCTTTTTCACGGTCCCATCACATTGGCAGCTCATAGTCATCCTGTGATCAACCAATATACTCAGGTCTTCCTCCTCCTCTGTTACCCCCAACTGATAAGTCCTCAGTTAGTCAGTTTGATAAAGTTTTTCTGCAATACAAAGGTCTTTGAGTCCAGCTCTTGACCTCAGTACATCAATTTAAAACTGCAGAGTAAACTGTATCCTTGGATACAGCCTGATATCTTCAAGAAGGTGCACATTTTACAAGAGTATTCCTGGAGACCTCGCTAGCAATTATAGCAAAATTATCCTGACTGTACACATCAGGTTGTCTCACTACACTACTGTGCCAAAGCGATAGAACATGACAGGCAATGCATTTTAATCTGTCCTTGCCCACCTGGGCATTACACCATTTGCCTCAAGCATTTAGAACACCCCCAAAATAACAGTGTAACAAAGGAGGACTTTACTGGGATCAGGAAAATAGGATCTGGGGAAGGAAAAGGTCCAGGTTAACTATTAAGTACTAAAACACCCCAAATCAACAAATTCCCCACCTCCCAACTCATCCCTAGTATCTTCCCAGGCAGATGGCACACTGAGGATGACTCCAGAGATGAGTGGTGCAGCACTGTGAATGTTGCTCAGCTTACACAAAAAGGAAAGGGTTCCCCTTATTGAGTCTTCACCCCTGGGTGGGACAGGGTCTCCTCCTGGGTCCCTAGTCTGGAGTCCTGTTGAGATCTTGGCTGGCTCTCGGTAGCTGGCACGAGGGTCGGATCTCTGCCACTCTGAACACTGGCCACTGAAGGGCTGGAACCGCCTGACCCAGGCATTAGATCAAACAGCAGTTCAGTGACTCCCCAGTTGGTGGGACGGGGGAGTTAATCAGAGACTCCTTGAGCTGTTCTGCTTTTCTCTTAGCTCCAATCCCAAGAACCAAACTGAAACTAGTCTCTTTGTCTCTGGGTCAGTCTCTCCACACCTGCCGAGGGAACAATCTCCTTGTTGGTCTCAGCAGGAGTTTCTAACCTGTTGTGCCCCCACCCCTGACTCCAACCATGTTGGGAGATAGTGTCAGAGGGCTATAGTAGCCATTATTGTTGTAGTCCATAGACTCGGACCCCTCCTGCCCTCCAAGGCTCCAGAGTTTCCAGGAGCTGGAGAACTTCAAGTGAGGGTTACAGAAAAAAGGATAATAGAATTATAAGGTTATAGGTCACTCCTGAATTTACTAGAAATTTATTGACATGGGGACAACATCAGTGACAGCCAGTCCTCATGTTCCGTTTGTGTTTGGAACATATAAAGCTGTTTTGCTGCATAGCAGCTTTCAAGAGGAGACGTTAGTATTTCTACTCATTCACTCTCCATGTTATTACACACAAAATATCAGTTATTTCTCAAAATTCAGCCACAGTGAAACAATGTAAAATTTGCAGATCTCTCTGCATCGTACTGTAAGTATGTGTTAGAAATCATCATCACAGAAGCAATCACAGAATAAGTTTCACTTGAAACAAAATCCAGGTTGGCTCAGAATTAAGGCTTGAGAGCTTAGTCTGACTTTTAGGTCAGTAGGGGAATGCAAAACCCAGGGGTTTTCTCTACAGAAGATTCAATCTAGCTCCAGAGTTGACCATAAGGATGTGGGGATTTATATGGTCATGTGATGTCCTTCAGCAGCAAAAGCAGTTGGGCTGGGGACCCACAGCAATAAACAACATTGCCCTTTCTATATTCTTCATAAAGGTAAAAGGCTGCACAAAGAAAACCATTTGCAGTACAACAAGTTTCATTGGGAAAAACCCGTAACTTAGGAACTACTCTACATATTCTTGAGCGCCACCTATTGACACCTCATATGGACTGTTCTATTTGTACAGATAAACTTGGAAGGATTAGCTTTTCATTGGTAAATGTGGATTTAACAGTACACACACAAACTAATGAAAAAATATTTCCAGTGATAATAAAATTCATAGGCAAAGTAAGATAAACATTTGTTGAGAACTTTAGAGTTTAATTTAAGGATATTTACTTTGTATATTTCACATGCAATGTTGCCCCCCCCCCCAATAATTTTGCACAGCTATGAAAATGTAAATTGATTACAAATAGAGAAAAATGCGTAAAAATAAACATTGACATTATCCATTGAAATTATTTAAAAAATCAAATTCTGCCAAGCCTACATATAAACAAAGTACTATCAACAAGTGAGAGCTTGATAGGGTCATTTTCAAGGCCATAATCCAAATATTGAAGAAAATGGCCCCTTCCTCAGCTACTACAGAAAGCCAGTGGCCCTATATTTAATCTTCATACAGTTTGCTACCTAGAACTAGTATGCTGATTTTTTAACTTTGATATTTGCCCCTCTATGAATATTTACCATTGTGCTTTTGTTCCTTCAGTATACATGGCACAGCATTTAAACACAGAACAGGTGTACAAATCCTCTTACCTGCCTGGGAATTGACCTTCTCACTAGCTGTAAATAACACTATTTGATAAATCAATGTTTGGCTGTAATACAAGCAGCTAATCCTAAAGAATATTACTCGCCCTTGCTCCTAGAAAGCATTCAGAATCCTTAAATTGTGTGAGCAAGTGGTATTTTGCATGTGCAGATAATTGCTTTGCATCTGTAAATGTTCTGGGTGTGCTAGTCTTTTACTGTACTTTGTGAAATTTTGTTCCACATGTACACATATGTAAATAGAGCAAGTGTCCTGGGAATGTTGTTAGAATTCTCTGCTGAGTAGTCATCTTTGAGAGTTGCCGTTGGGACCACTGAGCTGCAAACACTGACTTCTCCACTGGTAGCTATTAGTGACTAGTAAGATAGTACTACTGAAGATCTTATGTCCTTTCAAATAATCCAATGGCCAATACATATGTATTCAAGGGATTTAAGTTACCATACTCATTTTTCATCAACCAAAAGAAAATGCACCAACACATCTAGTCCTTGTTTTTCTTAACAGTTGTCAAAGTTAGGTAGGAAACTAGCTCACCTTTAAATTGCTGCAAATGACCTTCTAGGATAAAAAAAAGTACTTAACATGCCAAGAAAATGTTTCCAGTTTGATAACACTCACTTTGCTGGCGGAACTGAGAGAGTTGACCTTCAAACACAACTAACAAGGGATTGATTCCTCACTACCTCGTCATCTGCACCTTCACAAAAAGAGTGCACTGTGAGCGTAAATTGAGTCCGAATCAGAACAGGAGCTTTATACACCCAGTTTACACTTGCTTTGCCTATGTATAAGTTACTAAACAAGGCATGAGGCACTGGAGACTCAGGCCCTGTAGCTTTAGAAAGGAAAAAGTAGCCCCTCATAAACAATTGGTATTCGCTCTCAATATGCACCTGTAATTCCCATTAGCAACAGTGAGAGTTACCTGTGTGTATCAGGGAAAAACACCATTAAAGCTGTTCAATTCAAACAGTAAACCATGCATGGTATATAGCGGCTATTACATCTGCTGCGTTTAGATCTCATTCACAGCAGTGTGGGGATTAATGTAACTGAACTAGTGGGCTAAATTTCATTTCATTTGATCCTCTAGCATGAGACCTCAAACAGCTTTAGAGTACAATAAACATCTCTGCATACTTCAGATGGTAACGAAAGGAACAGGAGCTGCAGAGTATGTGCCAGGTCCTCAATAATTTAAGGTTTTTCCATTTTCCAGAGGCCTTATTTTCAGACATAAAACAGATTTTCAGCACAACCTGCTAAAAAGTCAACAATTAGAGATCAGATATATGGTCACCTAATTCAGGAATGCCTCCAGATGTGCTGCTTTCACATTCTTGAATTACCTTTTTCTGGACAAGGGTAGCACAAGGTGTTGTGAAATTACTTTCTACGAATCATGCCCTTTTATTCTCAGAAACTTGTGATAAAGCTCTGGTTGTAGAGAGGTCTTACAGGACTTATGATGCCTACTAATGAACCCCATCTCCAGGGGTGTGCAGAAGCCTAATTCTGCTGCTACTAAAGCCAATGGTAAAGCTCTCATCAGCTTCAACAGTAGCAAAATTAGGCCAGTGCTGAATGCTTTTGAAATCCAGCCCTTCCCCTAAAATGTTGTGGAGTTCCATTGTGTAGCTAATTGCTGGAAAAAATTAGGAGTGCTGGATTTTTACGAGACTAAACATTTCAGATTTGTGGTCAGTGTAGCTAAGTCATGGCCCTGATAAAGCATGGTAATTCCTGTACTCCAGCAACTCAATTAAAGTAGCATTTTATGCTGATCTAGTGTTAAGTCTCCAGCAGCAGCAGCCAGTGAAAGAAACTGGTACTGCTGGGATGCCATCTTACAGGAACTTTTTCCCAGCATGCATTGCTGACCTTTTAAATGGGGCAGAACCAAGCAGCTCCAGCCTTAAGGCTGCCATTTTGTAACTGACTACTACTTGCTTGCTGCATCTTCCTCTCTTCTAGCTAGTAAGTGTTTCTTAATTCTGGTTATGTATTTTAGTTTTGTCCCTGAGGAGCTAGTATGTTTTCAATGTCTCCTCATAGAGGTACTTCTGTTTTGTTCTTTTTTTCCTTTTCCATGTGCATGGAGAAACTTATTTTAAGGAAAGTATTTCATATAAAGCAGTTCTTAGTTCACTTTGTTAGTCTTTCTCCTACTGTTTATTCTCTAACTACGTAGGCTTTACATTTACACTTTTTGCGCAATAACCATTTTTTCCAGTCAACATTTTCCTTTCCACTCTTATGATGAATTGTCTTTATCTATTATGCTTTTGTCTAGTTCCCTTAGTCAACTCCTTTGGATACTACCCCCCCCCCCCTTTTTTTTAATGTTAGACTTTAATATGTGTTTGCATTTCAAGTTTAAAATAAAAAAACAAACAAACAAAAACCCCTTAAAGTATATGGGTTGTTTTGGCTAGATCGGTACAGTGTGTTTGAGCTCTTGGGTCATCTGACATCCAAAATTGGATGTTTTTGTAAATGATCTGCTCTAGGAATTATTTTGGGGAAGTTCTATGGCCTGTGTTGCACACAATGGTCCCATTGGGCCTTGGAATCTATAAATTGATGACTCATAATACACTTTCTGTCAAACAGTCCAGACTTTAATGATTCATTAATGACTCTGATAAATCTTCTGATCAGTAATCCGTTATGCCTGTCTACATCTGTTCTTAAATAAATGTAATAGTAGAGAGCATTTCAGGTGAAAATGTTCACTGCTCTTAAATTTGTCATAATTCCTCTCCTTTTAAGCTAAGAACTTGCTTGATTAGTCTGTCAGCAATTTTACAAGACACGGGAGCATGCACATTTTTATTTCAGTGTTCTGAAGCGCAAAGAGAACATGGTATAAAATGTTAATGTAATTAATATTGGCAAATATAATTAATGTTAGGAAAGATTTCAGTGTGCTGCAAGTTGATAAAGAATTTAATTCTTTCCTACTGAGTACAGATCTAGCAGAAACTTGATCTGATCCCCATTTTTCACACACATTCAACTTGCCTTTTGCTTTTGAACACATTTTAAAAACTGAAAATATTCCCTTAAATCACCGTATAAAGAAAACTGGCTGGGGTGGTGCAGAGAGAGTTGTTAATGGAATACAAGGCATTCCATCTCTGGGTCACTGCTGAAAAGTCAGCCCAGGTTACTGCACTCTTCCCCATGCTAGCAGTCATCACTTAGGGCCGGAAGAGGCCTCTGCCATCCCCTTCCATCTTGGGGCCCCCTTTGCATGTCCTCTAATATGAAGTCCCGTAAGTTTCCTCTTTCTGACCAGTGTTTGATGGAGGGACTCATTTAGTTGGCCTCTTTTTATGTATCCTTCCACAAACATAATATCCACGGCAATGAGTCCCAGAGTCCAGGTCAACTGACTTGGGCTCGCACTGCAGGGCTAAAAATAGCAAAGTAGACGTTTGGGCTTGGCCTGGAGCCTGGGCTCTACCGGGTTTCAGAGCCTGGACTCCAGCCCATGTATGAAGGCTTACACTGCTATTTTTAGCCCCGCAGCATGAGCCCATATCATCAGGGCCGGCTCTGGCTTTTTGGCCGCCCTAGGCAAAAAAGCCACCCGCCGCCCCCCCAGCGCGGCAGGGGAGGGCGGCGAGCACAGCCGCGGGCCCGCAATCCCCAACAGGCCAGAGCGCTGGGGGGAGGGCGGCAAGCCCGGCCGGGGCTCTCCGCTCTCCCCAGCGGCCAGAGCGTCGGGGGGAGAGTGGAGAGCCCCTAGTGGCCAGAGCGCCGGGAGGAGGGCGGAGAGCCCGGCCGGGGCTCTCCGCTCTCCCCGGCGGCCAGAGCGCAGGGAGCAGGGCGGCGAGCCCGGCCGGGGCTCTCCGCTCTCCCCGGCGGCCAGAGCGCTGGGGGGAGGGTGGAGAGCCCCCGGCGGCCAGAGCGCAGGGAGCAGGGCGGCGAGCCCGGCCGGGGCTCTCCGCTCTCCCCGGCGGCCAGAGCGCTGGGGGGAGGGTGGAGAGCCCCCGGTGGCCAGAGTGCCGGGAGCAGGGCGGAGAGCCCGGCCGGGAATCTCTGCTCTCCCCGGCGGCCAGAGCGCGGGAGCAGGGCAGCAAGCCCGGCCAGGACTCTCTTCTCTCCCCGGCGGCCAGAGCGCGGGAGCAGGGCGGCAAGCCCGGCCGGGACTCTCTGCTCTCCCCGGCGGCCAGAGCGCGGGAGCAGGGCAGCAAGCCCGGCCGGGACTCTCTGCTCTCCCCGGCGGCCAGAGTGCCAGGGGGAGGGCGGAGAGCCCCCGGCAGCCAGAGCGCTGGGGGGAGGGCAGCGAGCCCGCCGCGGCTCTCCCCGACCGGCCAGAGCGCCGGGGGGAGGGCGGTGAGCCCAGTCGCGGCCCTGCTCTCGGGCCGGAGCGCCCCGCCGTACCACCCCTCTCCAGGCACCGCCCCAAGCAGATGCTTGGTGGGCTGGTGCCTGGAGCCGGCCCTGCATATCATCTGGCTCTGGGGCTGTTTAATTGTGGTGCTGAGGCTTGGGCTGGAGCCCGGGTTCTGGGACGCTGTGACAGGAAAGGGTCCTAGAGCCTGACCCAAATATCTACAGCATGATTAAACAGCCCCTTAGCCCAAACCCTGGAAGCCTGAGTCAGTTGAGTCAGGTACCCTAAGGCTATTGCTTTTGAAGACATTTAGATGTCTGTCTATCTTTGGTGGATTTACAGCTTTCATATCTATATGTTAAGGTGGAAATAATATTTGAGTTGAAGATGTGTAGGTCAGCAGTGATTAATAGTCATCAACTGAGAGTCAAAAATCCAAAATTTCAAATTTTTGAAGTTGTTTGCATTCTGAAGTTTGAAACAGACCTATTCCTTATTTGTTCAAAAATGTTCATTATTTTTCTTGCATATTTCTTCAATATTTTTAAGAAGTCATTATAGAAAATATGGTTAACATCTTTAGATTACCTAATGTTTCAGCTAATGGAATAGTTCAGTGAAGTTCTCATTGTGTTCAATAAAAAATTCCCCCAAAAGCATGACATAACAATAAATCAACAATTTTGTAATGAACATACTTAATTTAAGAAATAATTTTTAAATAAAAAAAAAACCTTCTGGTCAAAACATTACAGCCGGCTGCACTGGTACTGACGTAAAACAAGTCAATGCCCCTAATGAACAGATGTTTACATCACAAATATCATCATGATGCCCCAAAAACTGTTTCCGGTGACTTTCTCACATATAGCCAGTATGGATGCAGTGTCTCTGTAGAGTCAGATGACTCAAGGAACTGCAACACTGTTACTCATTAGCCTTTACTTTCTCCTTAGGAATGGAGTAGCCTCCATAGGCATTAGTCTAGAGGAGAAGTGATTGGTGGGTCTGTACACTGGTGGGTGCAATGAACCCCCTGTGATTCCAACCCCCTTGTGTAACTGTATGATAGCATACAGGGAACTCTCACTGAACTGTGTTCTGTGGTGAGCAAGAGATGCACTGTCACACTGCAGTTCTGCCACTTCTCTGCTGTGAGGGACATTTAGTATATCATTTATTAATAAAATTAAATACAAATTGGTGTATTTTAAGGGCCTTATTTTGGTGGTGGGAGTTGTTTGAGCACAGTATGAATCCTGTAAAGTGTGTCACTAGAGCTATTTGGGTAATGTAATAAAATATTCTGCATCTAGACACCTTGGACACATAGAATAAAATAAATAACATAGTTGTTGGGGTTATTAATCAACTGTAGACAACTAAGTGTTTCATATGCATTCGTAATGTTAAGTGATCCGTCAGTAATTCAGGAGCTATCCTTGGCTGATATGGTAAACACAGGGGCCATAGGCAAAGTGGGATGGAATGTTATTAAAGGGGGCCAATAAAGGAACTAGAAAATCTTCTAAGACAAGTATAATCTTGTGTGCTATAAAAAGCAGCCAGTACTCAATTTGATATGCAATGGATGTCAGCCTTGCAAATGAAACACTGGAAGCTTCCTCAGCAATGAATATGAAAATGTGACTATCATTTATGCAGAAAGAGGAAATTAAGCAAGTACTTTTATGTGTAGGTGTGATTAAAACTGCAGTATTTTTTTTTAATCCTTTTGGGACCTATATCCTGATGCGTCATTCACTGGCCCTAGACTTTGCCCTTAGGACTTCACTCCAGGCTTCAGCAGTACATCAAGTGAATTATTTTTTGTTGAATCCTACAGACAACGTGAAGACTAGCCCTCTTGGGATTGGAGCTGGGTGGGGAAGCAGAGGCAGCAAGGAGACGAGAAGAATTGCTTTCATTTGCAGCTAGCATTCTATTGTAATAAAAGGCCCTAAGTATGTCACAGTGGAATAGATTTCCAAGGAATTTGCTGTGAGACATAGTGCAGCAAAGAGAAGCTACTAGAGAAGCACAATAGGTACTTTGTCTTATAGCTGCAGAAAATATTCTTGGCACTCTGCAATGGATGCTTGTTCTGTTGCAGGTGATCCTAGCCAAGAAAAAGGCCTGCATACTGCTGAAGGCCAAAACTCCCTCTTTCCATTCCAGTTGAACACTGGGGAATTGCAGAATAGTTGAAGGTGAGGTGCTGGGCACTATATAATTTCCTATGCCAAATTTGGTCCTTTTTCTTAGTGTGAGTGAACTGTCCATGGGACTTCATTCAGAGTTTCCTTCCTCCAATGGACAAAGGACTGGCCTCTTGCACTAATCTAGGAATTGAGGTACAGGAGGGCAATTCTGTTCCCTGCTGGGTGATTGGTGAGCTCTCCCTTTGTTTGCTGCTGTAGCTAAACGGCTTTCTGCCCACCAGCTGCCTAATGGGAGACTCCTTCTCTCCCACCCATCCAAGCTCTACAGAGAGGAGGGGAGCTCTTTGGACCCACAGGTCTGGCCTTGCTTTATCTCCTTTGCTGAAATAGCTGTTTAAGGAAAAAGCTATTTTTAAGGTGCAGCCTTTATTTTTTTTTTTTAGTCATTCAGGGAAAACTCTACCATCAGCATTGAGATATCAGATATGTGGAGCCTGGGAGTCCGGACACGCTGACAAACTTAAGTATCCCATCCTGCCCCAATAGCCACCCTTTTGTGGGGTGCTGGTCTGAACTGTATTGCAAAGCACTGCCTGGCTCAGAACAGGGCTCTTGGGTTGTCTGCTGAATGCAGAATCATCTCTGGGTCAACAAAAGTCTATTTGCACAAGGAGAGCAAATAGTATTTATCAGGCTTAACACCTGGATGTCTTTTACTATGTGTAAGGAAATACTAGGTACCCCAGCCTGCCAGAGGATTCTAGTACCTGTGAGTATGTAGGTGGGTCAAGTATTCATTTTTAGATACTTAAAGCCATCACTAAAGGAATAGAAGAGCTCTGATTCATATGTCAAGCATATTGGAAGCGGGAGGAAGGAAAAAAACATTAGAGCACAGCTATTGCTCACTCCCTGTTTGCTGAGGAAGACTTAATGTCACAGGGATTAGGTAGCTGGCTATTTTTAGATGCCTATCACCTTTAGAGGCAATTTGAAGCAGCAGAAATCACCTCCAGCATGTCTTTGTGCTGCCAGAACAGCACCTTGTGATAAGCAGGACTTCTTTCAGTTTTAGAGTCCTTAATTTCCTTCAAGACAGAGACTGCATAAATTCAGACTTGCAAGTTGCTAAATCTCTGTCAAACAGCCTGCTAAACACTTTCTGAGAGGGAGAGCCAGCTGAGTAGCAAGAGGGGAAGAATTGGCATGAATTGTATCAGCAGCAGTGAGGAGGTGCATTCACAGCTATCTAACAGATGTTCTTTTGCTTTGTCTCTCCTGCAGGGCTGACAAGAAACGAAATAGAAAGTTAGAACCAAGCAAGGGAATGACATGCATTTGCTAAAAATTGAAAGATTGTGTGTGTGTGTGTGTGTGTGTGTGTGTGTGTGTGTGTGTGTGTGTGTGTGTGTGTGTGTGTGAAAGAGAGAGGGAGAGAGAGAGATTTTGCTAATTTTTAATTTAAAAACTATGGGCCAAGTTTATCAGCATACTCTGGCTGAGTTGTGCTGCTCCAGTGCCACTGTAAAATCAGTTTAATGGCTAGTAACATACCAGTGAATCTGGCCCTAGATTGAAATCCAATCATGTACTGTATTCCTGGGATAATAACACATTAAGCTAGCTGGGGTCAAGAAAATGACAATAGCAACCTCTTGCTCAACAGATGTGCTCTATGAGCCAAACGCTGCTCCCTTACAGCAGTGTAATTCAAATCAAGCACTGAAATTTAGTGGCATTACTCAGGCTTTACATTTGGGTAAACAGGAGCAGAATTTAGCCCCTGGGATCTATTTGGAATCATACCTGCTTTGGTGATGGATATTTGTACAACTCGTTGGTACTGTAGAGGCAGACAGCCATAGGAGAGTGAGCTGCTTTCTGTTGTGGCTCACACATCAACAAATTTAATTTTGCAGTTGTGGAATCTTTATCCTAAGGCATACACAGCTTCACACCTCAGTTGCACACCAACTGTGAGTCTAAGGCCTGATTTACCAGTACAATGGCTGCAAAAGTGACCCAGTTTAACTTTGGCCAGTTATGCTAGGTGTAGGGCTACCTTGCACTGCCAAAGCAGCATAAAGCAACCTGGGTGTACCTGTGGTCTTATCTTCAGCTAGAGTAAATTGGCATATTTCAATAGAAGACAAAGGTACTCTGCTGATTTACACTAGCTGTGGATCTGACCCTATATCTATAACATATTAGCTGTGTTGAATTATTGGTAATAATTCAGGAGCTAAAAAGGACCTGGATTGACTTTCAGATCCCAGACGGAGGTTGCGGTTAGAAAACACAGCTCATTACTTGTGAGCTGAGCAAATCTGATGTGAAGCCATAGAGTGAGACTGAGGAAGGCCAGTGTTGCCTTTTTACATAGCTCTTCTCTTAACTGACTGCATTTTTAAATTGAATTACACCTCTACCCCGATATAACGCTGTCCTCGGGAGCCAAAAAATCTTACCGCGTTTTAGGCAAAACCGCGTTATATCGAACTTGCTTTGATCCACCGGAGTGCGCAGTCCCCCCCCCCCCCGAGCCCTGCTTTACCACGTTATATCCAAATTCATGTTATATCGAGCCGCATTATATCGGGGTAGAGGTGTACTTACTCTCATAATGTTTTCTTTTCCAGGGATCTCCCTAACAAGAGCTGTCTGCTATTTGGAACACAGTTAAATGAGTTTTCAAATAGGAATTCTGGCAGATGAACCCAGGTTTTCTGAGCCAGAATTTAGTGCTTTAGCCACAAGATCATCCTTCCTATCTGAAGGTATTAACTCCCTGAATTCTCCTCTTAGTCTAATGAGTTGGGGAATTCAGCACATTGCTAAAGGCTGGCATTTTCAAAGTGCCTAAAGGAGTTAGATGCACAAATCTCATTGAAATTCAATAGGAGTTGGGCACCTCATTCTCTTAGTCTTCTCTGAAATTTCAGCCAAAGTCGATAGGGTTTCCATGTGTTGTTTTCAGGATAGCTCAGTGGTTTGAGCATTGGCCTGCTAAACCCAAGGTTGTGAGTTCAATCCTTGAGGGGGCGGTTTAGGGGTCTGGGGCAAAAATCTGTCTGGGGATTACTCCTGCTTTGGGCAGGGGTTGGACTAGATGACCTCCTGAGGTCCCTTTCAATCCTGATAGTCTATGATAACCCTTCATCTCTGCCTGCTTTTCTTTTGCTTTTAGCAAAGGTGCATTGGTAGCCTAGAACAATCTAAACCCACAATTATAGAAACTAGTTCCAGGGTTTATAGAAGGGTTTTTCTTAAGATGAGGTGCTGTATACTATTCCCAACAGCACCTTGGAGTTAAATACTCTTATACAGTACTTGGCATTGGTTGTTATATTAATGATCATAGATTCTCAAACACACACAAAAATCTATACCATGGTACAAGCTCTGTGAAATCCAAAAATAGATTTGCTTGAATTGTAGTAGCTGAGATACACTCTTAGAACTCCAGAGTTTAAATCAAAATGCAATTATTTTGTGCCTTATAAATCTGCTTCGCAGAGGGTAACACCAGCTTGTCTGAAGCACCCTCTGGCTGTGTAGAAGTTCACATGTAAGAGACTGTTGCTATCCTCATGACTGGCATAGTGGAAATGCATTCTTGTGCATCACTGTGACTTGATCACTAGTTTCTAAGAGCCCATGTCAATAGGCACTGGATTGGGCCTCAAAAGTAGAAAAGGAGGAGAACAGAAATAAGTCAACAGTACTATTTAAGAGCTTTCTCGTGCTTTTTTGTGTTCCCTTTCCATGCAACCATTCACTGCAAGCTCTTTTGGACAAGGATCATCTCTTGTTCTGTTTGTATGGTGCCTAGGGTTCATGATTGGGATTCCTAGATGCTACTGCAATATAAATAACATGACTGAGTTTTACTAGTAAAAATTAGTATCAACATGTGAATCTTGTACTTGTACTCTTGAATACTTGCACAGCATGCTTAAATTCAGTTTCTGAGAGCACTTGCACCAGAATTCTAATTAGCCAGGGAAGAGCAAGTATCATGTGATCCATTGCAGTTAGACAACTCATCTGGATTTTGAATATTGAGCAGTACAATAGAGGCCCCAATTCAGCAGAGCATTTAAGCATGTGTTTAGATCCCTTGAATGGGATTTAAGCACACGTGTAAGTATTTTGCTGAATAGGGATGCTTTCCTGGAAATAGGGTCAGAAAGAGTAAATGAAATTTGTGAAAACGTTAATGAAAGATTTCAAAAGTGTTTATTCAAAAAAATTACTATCTGCAGACAACCCCCACCTTCTTTCATTCATGCTACTTTCCTAAAGCCAGATTAAATGAAAAATACACCCAAATTTCATTGATCTTCCCTAGGGAATCACATGCAGCCACAAAACTCTGCAGTCCCAATTTTCAAAATGCACCTTCTACTTCTGCTTGAGCCATTGTCTCTGCCCAGTCGTATGTGTGTGCCATTAGGACCTGACCCAGCTGCCAGCAAAGTCAAAGGGTTTCCTAAGGGCCTCTAGATCCCATTACAGCCATTGGAGGCTTTTCATAACACAGAAGTGGGGCATTTTTTTGATGAAGCCAGTACTGTAAGCAAATAGCACATATGCTGTCTAAATGCAGAGTTACTGCCAGCCCAGGGCATGCAATTGGGCATGCTCAGGGACTGAAAAATGAGGTAGTTTCTTGTGCGTACCTCAGTGATGCCATCATATTTAAGATTCATATTAGTATCTTTGTTTCTGGATTTGATTTCAACGGAAGTGAACAAAGCAACAGTGAAATTGTCATTGAGGTACATTAATTGTTTAGCTGCATTACAGGCCTGTGGCATCCATCCCTTCTTTCATCCCTTTGTGACTCGCAAATTCCTCATGAATCTGTTTTCTCAAAGTCCTAGTGCCAATCCTGGGTTGCACAGCAGGTGGCAGGTGGATCACTGGAAACTAATAGCCTGCTAAGTTTGCTTTGGAAGCTGTGGTCCCCCTCCCCCCCACCGTCCCCCCCACAAATACCCTTTCCCCAGGACATTAAGGATGCAAAGTCAAGCACTCAAAAGTTAGGAAGTGACAGAATTGAGATTTCCTGTGCAACCTTATTTCAGCCCCTCTTGTGCATATGCATGATGTCTTTAATTGCCTGATCACATACTGTTTTTTCCACAGAACCCCTGCCCCGATTGCCCCCACACTGGTTCCTAGTCTCACTCTCCCACTAACTTCTCGTCTGGTCTCTGTGTTCTTGCCAACTGACGCCCAGTACTCCTGCTTCCTTCAATGGCTCCCCATCCCAGCCTCCTTCCCCAACCTGTCCCAGCTTTCCCTTCCTCCTCTCAGCCCCAGCCCCAGCCCCAGGTCTCCTCCTGGTCCCCAGTCTGCTAGCATCCTGTCCCTGGTTTTCCTCCCCTTCCTCCTAACTCCTTGCCTCAGTCTACTTTTCCCCCAAAAATTCAGCCAGTGGGAAACATCCAGCATGGAAAACTTCAGTCCAGATGATTAGTTCGGCAAAGTAATAAGTAACTGAAGCCAGGATCTTCTAATGGGAAGTGTGGGATAACTTTACTAACAGACAGTACTATCAGCCCTGCCTGTAATATATGTTGATAATATAAAGAGTGCCATCCATTGGCATTAGATTATGAAATAGTATTCCTAAATTAATAGGGTCAATAAAATTGTTATGCCCTGGAAGCGTGTAGCTCTAAACAACTTGAACCTGGAGGTGGCCTCCCAGTTTGAATGATCCACCATAAAGGAGGAGAGGAAACCCTAGACATAACACAGGGTGGACACTTTTAGTTGCAATACTGATCCACTTCTTCATAGGTTTATCACAAATACCCCAGAGCAGCCCATTTATTATCTGCACCCTACCTCCCCAGACCTGTCAAAAGGTAGTGTAGACACAGTCTTCAAGTAATTCCAAGTGACTCAGCTCTGAGTCCTGAGAAATGGTGACCTCAAAAACAGTAATGGATTAAGATCAAATGAATTGTGCATCTAATCCAGCCAAAGAACTGCCAGCAAATAAAAGGTGCCCCCTTGCTACACAAGTTTTTATGGCCTTTCTGGTTCCCATCCTCGCTAATGTGGCCTCCTGCTCTTCAGTACCCATAGTGGGCCTCAGATCTTTTAGTGCTCCCTGCTCCAATAGATCTAAACTCTGAGGGTCATTAGATGCCCACTTATCTCAGGGCCCAGATCTGTGAATCTGGTCTTGAAAAGATAATTAGCACTTTTTCACGAAGTTTCGCGAGTTTGTATTGTCCTCATTTTATAGGTGAGGAAATTTAAGCATAAAGAGGGAAGAGAATCCATGGTCACACAACAGCCTTATAGGTGAGGTGGGCATAAAACCCAGGTCTCCTGAGCCTGTGTCCCATGCTGCCTCCCTCCTATTAAAAGGAAGAAGTAGCCCAGAATCAGTGCTGGAAAATACTGCCCTTCTACTTGACAATGTATTTGATTTCAGAAGCTAGGAATGTTATTCCATCCGTGCACTTATCCTTTTGCTTCTGGAAATTTGAACCTGCCTTAAATCATTAGCATTCAAAAAAAAAAAAAGACAAAACCCTTTCACTGAACAGTTACTAAAAACCAATCCCCAAGCTATTACCTATTGTAGGGGTGCCATTGGCCCCTTCAGGAAAACCTTTTTACAGAACAGATGCTTCCCCAGCAAGGTGTTGTGTTGTGCACCTGCAGTGGAATCACAGCACCTTCAGCAGCATAAAAAGGTGCTACATGTCTTCATCCACCTCCCCCCCTCCCGCCCCTCAATACTTAGAAGTGGGAGCAGGTTTACTGTTCTCAGCCTAGTTGCCATTTGTGCACATCATGAAACCACTATCAAATTTGCTGCAAATGGCATGCTGTGCTCAAAAATATAGGAGTTACGGCTGATCGGGAGTAAAGTGCATTGACAGAGCAGAGCTGTGAAGCTTGCAGTGTGCTTGCCCGTGCTTATAACCAGCTCTGGCTAAGGGCTATTTATTCCTCACTTTTTTAAGTATTGCATTCGCTCCCATGCAATGGGAACAGCATTTGTGATCAAGATTCATTATCTCTGGTGCTGGGGAAAACTTTCCTTTGATTATCAGCAAGCTTGTTCCCTATTGGTGTGCGACGCCCTAGATCTCAGCTTTGTTGACTTGAACAAAAGGTTGCTCAAAATCACTCTGATGTAAGGGGAGAATGTTTGCACATTTGGGATTTTTTTTTTTAAATGTAACAAAGCAATGAAGCCTTTTTGAGATGCAGGGCAATGAATCTGACATGTATGTTTTTCACACCTGCAAAAATTGTCTGGCACTTTGGTGTTCCCATTTGTAATATGAAAGCTCCTTGGTTGAAACTGCTGTGCACCCATTTTTCTCAGCAACTGCCCTGTGCACTAGATTTCATCCACGTACTGAATAAAACAAATGGCATTTTGTAGCCTAACCTGGTTGTGAGATGGCTTTAAAAACAAGAGTTAACAATGCAAAATCAACCTCGTTTAAACGTACTCCACAGCACAGAAAAGCTTTGTTGTTACCGCAGTATTTACCACCAATACAATAGTTGGAGCCAAAAAGGGCTTTGGGATTTTTCGGAGGAAATTAGTTTGACATCAATGACTGGAATATACGGAGATGTGATGGACACGCAATCATGCCTTCGTGTTTAATTTAGATACAGCAACAATTGCCACTAGGGGATGTTTATGTGGTTGGATTTTTTTCTAGGTATAATTCAAGATTATCTCTAGGATGAAGTTTCCTCCTAAATATACAGCTAGTTATGCCCCCTCCTGTAATTTTTCAAAGCATGGGAATATAAATGTAAATTACAAGCGGGACTTTCAAAGCCACCTAAGGAAATTTAGGAGCACAATCCCAGCTGCCTTCATGGCACCAGCCAAGAAGTGGGGGCTGTAGGGGAGTGGTGCTACCTGAAGCCAGGGAAAAGGGGGAACTCCCGTCAGCTTTTTTTCTAGATTCCTTGCACTGCTCCCCCTTATTTTAGTCCCTGGTGCTAGCAGATCCAGTTGCAGGATCAGAGCAGTTGATAGCAGATTACAAGCATTGTGGAGAAGGGACCATCTTTTTGCTGTAGTTTCATACAGTGTCTATTAGCCCTGATTGAGGCCCCTTGGTGCTACCGCAATATAGATAACTCTCTGGAAGTGCCTGCAAGGTGCTAGGCTCCTTCCAATCATACACGGCACTGTCCCTGCCCCAAAGAGCTTATACTCTGAAACGGCCACAGCTCATTTTCCTGCAGTAACTCGGCCAACTGTCTTTGCTTTCAAATTTCCCAGAGGAACTATTGAGGGAGGAGCCTGCCTTGCTGTGGGGAGTGATGGCTTCAAGAGAGCAGGAGGGAAGGTTCGACAAAAGTCACTGTAAGCTGCGCAGCCGTCAGTCATGTGGAGTGTGCCTAGAGTGTTTGTGAGCTTTGCCGTGGAGGTTAATTACATCAAGGACAATCCTATTCTAGCATCCCAGGCAAGCTGTGACTAGCTGACACGGTGCATGGAATGTTGACTGCAGTAACTGAGCTCATTTTTTCAGAGCCTGCACTGGCAGTCACAGGCTAGTTATGTCAAGCGAGACACTTCTTATTCGCTTAGTCCATTAGCGGCACATTTATTCCTATATTGTGCTCCACTCTTAAGGGTTTCACCAGATTCACTGTGACAAATATGGCATGTTTTTCTCTTTCATGAGAGCAGTTAGCGCAAGAGGCTCCGACTCTTTTGCGGGAGATATATTGCATTAGTGTAGTCATATTGGGTTTTTTATTTTGCTTTAGCATTTGAGTCACTTTGTTGCAGTCTTCCTTTTCCAGGTACTTCAATGCCAGGCCCTGGATGGTTTCTATGGTTTAAAAAAAACTAATTCAGTGACACACTCCTGATGTTGATAACTATATTCAAATGAACCAATATATCAAGTGTTATGGTTCAGGGCTGAAGCTATAACTTTGCCCTCTCTCTAGAGGCACTTTTTCCAAGTCACAGACCTGTACTCTGAGTGGAATCCCACAATTCACCCAACTTTTATACTGGTCTGATCAGACTACATAACCCCTTGCTCACCAAACATATTATCTTGGGGGGGGGGAGGGATAGTTCAGTGGTTTGAGCATTGGCCTGCTAAACCCAGGGTTGTGAGTTCAATCTTTGAGGGGGCCACTTAGGGATCTGGGGCAAAAATATATCTGGGGATTGGTCCTGCTTTGAGCAGGGGGTTGGACTAGATGACCTCCTGAGGTTCCTTCCAACCCTGATATTCTATGATTTCAACAGGTCAAACTGGTTTGGGCTCCTGCTATGGACTTCTCTCCAGGAGCTTGTGACCAGTATGAAATTGCAGTGACCTAGGACAGTGTCTTCCAAACAAGTAGCATTTATTTGTCCATAGGGACATAACAAATGGTTAGGAGGGTTAAAATAACACAAGCCTAAATGCACATTGGCAAGGGAAGGCTATGTTTAGGTAAGACAGTTTAAGTAGGTCCCACTTGATTCAAGTATTCCCAGCATTGGGGATGGATGAGACAGATAGCAACTTCCACCTCTGGCAGCCTGTCCCCCACCTGTCTGTGTGTGTCCCTCAGGTCACAGGCTGTCTTTTATCCTCCCTATGTTCAAGGCATCCCACCTGAAGATCTTCCTGGAACTGGTCAAACTGGTTTGTTTCTCAAGAGACATAGGAGGTAGTCTTCAAGCAGTGGGCTCCCTGCATTGTCCATTTGAGCACCCAGCAATTGAATTAGTCGTTGCCAGGTTCCTGGATATCTCAGGATGCTCCAGCTGGAATTAACCATTAGAGTTCCATAGAGCCAGCCACATCATAATCACCAAATCCACTGATATTTATACAGATATCTGCCATGCTCTTCACATCAAGGACTTACAGTTAGAGAAATTAAATGAACTCAGTAGTCAAAACAAAATAGAACCATTTTTAGTTGCAGTTGCAACAGAATTTTGTGATGAATGTAGTAAAAAAAGGGACCATGTACTAATATGTGCCTAATTCTGGGTTTGCTCTTTAGTTTTAGTCACAGCAGTGGCCAAAACTTTAAAAAATGGGAGCCCCCAAATTAAGCTTTTAAATCCATATTTAGGCACCTAAAAAAGTGGCCAGTCTTCAAAATATGTTGATAACCCAGCAGCTCTGATTGACTTTACTGGGTGCTGCTGGGTATACAGTTTAAAAAAAAAAATCAGGCCACATTGAGGTGTCAGGAACATAACTTCAGGCACCCATTTTTGACAAATCTTGGCCAGTACGTACAATGCAAGTTGAATTAAAAAAGTGCTACAAGTACACAATAGATGCAATGAATGTGTTTAAATAATGCAGCGCCCAGCACATGATCCATGAACACTTTATGAATATCAAGTGTAATATCAAGTGAGTTGCTGTGCTATCCCATGTTTCATTGGTGCTTCATGTTTGTTGATGGTCAGAATAGAAAAGAACTTCATGAAGTTAGGAACCAAATATCCATGATTTTCAGAATTACAAGCGTAGCATACTCTATAATGATCTACTGCAATTGAAGATCATTGCTACTCGATCACTTTCGTTTAAGGGGGACAAAGAAATCATAGTTAGCTCTGTCTATTTTAATTTCCTTTGAATGAGTTCTGTTTGTTTTAACATCTTTTGAGGGCTATCACTGTAGATCAGAAAGCTTGAAATCAGGATAGATGAGTGCACCAGAAAAAATGTCTATGTAGATTAACATCTGTAGATTCCACTGCTCCCAAAATGTACCTGTCACTTGCTAAGCTATAGTCAGTAGTGGCATTGCTTGAAGTAGTATCTATAGAAGACAGTATTTCAGTGTTTAGATCATGGCCACATCTCTCCTGGGAGTATCACTTCTGGCACATATTTCCTAAGATTGCATATACAGTAAAACATCCTTATCAAGGATTTTGAGTTGGGGTGGACTCCATCACACGCACACCCTATTTTCCTGAACAATAGAAGCTCCTCTCTGATTCTTTCTGACCTGAACATGCCCTCATACTGGCTTGATTTTAAAAGCCACCTTTACAACTAGAATTCCTTTTCACACACAGTAGAGATCAGAAATTAGTTAACTTTAATTCTTTGACAAAAGCAGTGGCTATTAACAGTGACAATTTTTAAACCTGAAGTACAGTACATATCTAATGCTTTAGAGTTTCTAATGTTTTGGAAATGCAATCTCCAACATTCATAGGTCTGTGGAGTTTGAACACAGTTGAGTTGCATTTAATTTCATATTCATCAAGCAAAGGATCTAAGACCATCTCCCTTTTGGGACTATAACCATATCTCTGTTACACTAATGACTGTAGGTATTATAATTTGTATCAGATTGTATTTAGTGGCCAAGTCCTAATAGTTTCAACTCCAGCTTCCATTTTATCCTTCATTTGAATATTCTAGTAGTTCCCTGACTGGTTTGCATTTAGGACTATGTATTAAGGCATGTTGTGTTTTGTGGGGATGATGCAAGAGGATAGCTGATATTCCTAGGCATGATACTTTGTGACAGGTTATAAATAGCTGGTACTTACATCACAGCATTCACACCCCCATCTTCACCATCGGTTTTCTCAAGTTCTAAAGCAGGCCTGGGGAGTACTGACACCTGCTTGCCTCAGACACAAAGAAAAAATAAAGCAGTGCTTGACTGTAATGTAATATTCCCTTGTGATGATCAATCAAAACTCCTGTGGTATAGGTACCTGTACAAACTCAGCCCTAAAAGGGTGGAACAATCTTGACAGAAAACCACATGCTCTTATGAGAAGTATGTCCTTGTGATTTAAAGTTCTCACTTGGGACTCAGGAGAGCTGGGGTCTGCTTTCTGCTCTGCTACAGACTGCTTGGACGACCTTGGGCACATCACTTAATCTCGCTGTACCTCAGTCCTCCAGCTGTAAAATGGGGATAATACTTCCTTTCTCCGATTGTTCACCTTGTCTATTTAGGTTGTGCTTTTCAAAAGTACTTAGCAGTGGCCTAATTCTGTTCCCATTGAAGTAGGTGGTAAAGCTCCCGTAGATTTCAATGACAGGTTTCAGAGTAGCAGCCGTGTTAGTCTGTATCTGCAAAAAGAACAGGAGTACTTGTGGCACTTTAGAGACTAACAAATTTATTTGAGCATAAGCTTTCGTTGCATCCAAAGAAGTGGGCTGTAGCCCACAAAAGCTTATGCTCAAATAATTTTGTTAGTCTCTAAGGTGCCACAAGTACTCTTGTTCTTTTTTGTAGATTTCAATGTTAGCAGAGTTAGGACAATGCTGAGTGCTTCTGACAAACTCACCTTTAGATAGCAAGCTCTTTGAGGCTGCCCCTAACTATAGGGCTGCTCAGTGCTTAGCAGTGTAGGTATTACTGTAGTACAACAATAATAAATAAATGATCTTGTTTTGCAATAGCCTGACAAATCCAAAAGGGAATGTTTTTTGTCCTGGAACCAATTTGGGAATTCATTAACGCTCTTCCTTTGCAGCACTGCTTGTGAATATTCATAAAACAGGAGATGGATCTCTGTTTAAGGTTGGTGCCTTATGTCCTCTTATATTTAAATTCTTCCAAATGAGTTAAGCATCTCAAGGCAAAAGTAAAATATAAACATCAAATGATCAACATATGTTGTCTTAACGTTTCTTCCCCTCTTTACCTTAGCCGTTTTAGAATATGAATGAGTTATACGTAAAGGTAAGCTCCACTCATAAAGAACTCCCTTTCTAAGGAACAAGACGGCTCTTTCTGTAAGCATGATTCATAGCTTCGCTATTTAAATGGCACCCTGATCACAGGACTGTTGAAAGCCAACTGTTCTGTGTAGCACAGTGAAATGTTTGTTTGAACAGCCATGTTTAAAATACAGTTTAAAAATCAGAATTACTGTTAAATTCATTTGAAGATTCAGCAGATTTAGGGGGAAAGGGCTGATTTCTTTTTTCACCCCTGGAAATCTAACATTTTCAGAATGGAGCTGTGCAACAACTTAATTTTATATCAAGTATTTGATTTCACAGCTCGCCATTATTTAGGATCTAGTTGCAGCTGCATTGTGTATGCTTAACAAATAAAAGCTTTCAGAGAACATCATTCAATTCTTACCTCCTGCTAAGGGTTTTCGAAGTGTAATACATCATGGAATCAAAATGACTTTCACTAAAAGTTCATGCTGTTTAAATCACACCAAATGTTCTATTGAGCTGTAGCATACATAATTCATGTGTCATTAATGGCTTCTACAAGTCTTCAGCTGCATGGCATACCAATGAATCAGGATGTGTGTATATATATATATATATTTGATACCTGCCTTAAATTGCATTTAGGAGCAGCGCTAGGTAATTGTAGTAACTTGGAAAGTCAAACAGTCATGCACTGAATTATAGTTTGTGATTGACATGGTAAAGTAGATCTTGTTTCTTTCCTGATTTGAGTAAATGTTCTATCTTAAACGGGAAATGTGCGATATATTTTTTATATAATATAAAATATATATTTGCTTTGCTTTAAACTCCGAAAATATATTGGAATCACTCACTGTAGCTAATGGTGAATTGGCGACATCGTCTTGTCAGTTAAACCTGCCCAGTTAGTTGATCTGTATCTATTGCAACAAGGGCCCCGAGTCTAGTGAGTGATGTATGTTGGTGGCTCCCGCAATGAGAGAGGGCAAAAGAACATGAGATTTCTGGCCTCCACAGGACTTCCAGTTAGGGGGTTGCAGGAGTTGGCATGAGATTTGGAGCCATGATAAAAGCCGTGTGCTCAAAGCCACTTCCTGTTTGCTGGTTTCCAGTCCTCTGCCTGCCTGGATGAGGCTGCAGCGGAGCATCCTCCCTGGATTCTACCTCCCTTTGTAGGGCGGACAGGACTGAGCCTCATGACCCAGGCAGAGCCCTGGTGGGGAATCCTGTCTGCCTCTGGCTGTGGGCCATGCCCATAAGGGGCTGCTTGCAGCCATGTGGGACTTGAATTGGTGGCAGTGGCTGCTGTTGGATGTGCTCTTGACTGGCTTCACCCTGGGCAAATGCTAGAGGTATCTAACAATCAACACTGTCAAACAGAAATGTTCATGCAGTATTCATTTCAGCCGAGCATGTGCTTGGGCTTCACAACGGCACAGTCGATGCTCTCTCAAAAGGTCAACAGACTCCAAGCACTAGCACTGGAGGCAGAGAAAGTGCCAGAACAGATGCCGGTAGCCCTATGAAATCTTGTTTCTAGAAGCAGTGTCTGCGGCCAAGGGAGCACATGCAACCCGCACCTTTTTAAGCTTACCCAGTGGAGTTTAATGAGTTTCAGAGGGCTAAATGTCTACCCAGGGCCTGGCCTGTACCAGGACACCAAATATGGTGGTTCATGGTCATGCTATAGCTAACTGGTAATCTGGGGTGGCCTTTTACTGCAGTCTGCTGGTCATCCGTACCATTATTGGGGATTCACGATCTGCCGGATGCAAGAAGGTTGGGCCCAGGCTGCTGGGATGTGGAGCAATGTCAGGAAGCCAGTGACCTTGCGGGTCCTTAGGCAATTAGTTGAGGTTCTTCCTCAGGTCTACCATCTGGGGGCTGAGGCTCTTGGCTTTCTTTTGGGCTTTCCGGGCAAGTGAATTGTTCCCTTCAGCCACGGGAGACTCTTTAGGGTGGGCTCTTGAACTACAGGATGTGCAGTGGGAAGGTGATTCTCTAGGGCTCAAGGTCCACAGATCAAATAGGGGTAAGTGAGGCTGTTGTGCTGCACCACTCTGTCCTGTGAAGACACTGCAGGTATATCTTCCTCAATGACCCCCCAGTAAGAGTCCCCTTGTTCCAGATTGTGGGACTGTTTAGGAAGGGGTTGTCATTCTTGGGCTTGCCACTGGGAGAGCACAGCTCCCACTCATTCCATAAAGGGTCTTCAACAGTGGTTGCCTGGTTGAGTCTGGTGGCATCAGAGGTCCAGGCTATAGGGCATGGGTGATCCTACGTGCAGCTGCCTGAGGGGGGGCCAACACAGGTGGTGGGCCATAAGCACTACAGGTTTTCACCAGATCTGCTTCCTTCCCCATATCTTTCCTAGAGAATATATCAGCACTTGCCTACAGCTGGGGATATGGATGGGTGGATGGATGGATTTGCAAGCCCAGCATTGTGTACTAGGCATACAAAGAGTGTGTAGTTCAGAGAGGGGCTCACAGCTGGGCCTTGAGCTGGATGAGATGTTATTCTTGGCACAGTAGATGAGGCATGTGCTGGGATCAGCTCATGCCTCTTTTGCATGGGCTGGTGCCCCATGAGGACGTGCTGGATGCCATTGTTATCCACCTAGGGAAGAATGCCCTGGGAATATACTCTGGGCGCCAGTTGATTTGACTAAGTAGGATACTTGATTACTGGTCAACATGTTTCCTGGCATGGAGATATTTGGTTGGAGATACTAGACCCCAGAGTTTGGTGGACTGCTGTCCACTCACGAAAATGGTGGACAGGGCCCAGAGGAAGGCCAACTGGAAAATATTGAAATGGCTGGAGTCCTGAGGTGGCTCAGTTATCAGCCCAGAGTGTGGCTGGAGTGCACCGCTCTGATGTAGGTGCCGATTTGTTTCTGGATGATATCAGTATTGGGACGGCTGAACTTCTGGTAGGCTGTGGAGGGTAGGGTGGAGGCAGCCAAGCTGATGCTGGTGTCTCCTTGCAACAGGTGCCCAGTGCAAGAACTCACTGAGTTAGGCTCCAAATCCAAAAAGGTAACATAGCACGCATCCCAGGGGCATTTCATTACAAGATGGGAGCAACGTGTCTGACCCCCTAGGGGCAAGTGCAAACCAGGGGCTCTGGCATTACCCCAGAGGGGCTGCCCTGCCAATGTGCTTGACAGCGGTCCTGGCTGGGTGTTGAGGTACTGTCTCACCTCAACCCCCAAAAGGGGGAAGCACACTAGTGGGTGAGTGGACACACCCAGAGATCCTCCCAGTGTGATGATTGGCTCAACCTGCGGTAGGAGCCCCAATGAATTGACAAAGGATCAAAGGGGTGCAAGTGACTGCGCTGGGCTATCCTGACAGGAGCTTTGACTGTAATTTGATGACTAAAGCTGCTGAAACCCACCACCACATGTCCTTACTTTCTTCCATGCAGTGAGTACACCAAATCTAGTGTTCAGGATCAAACACTTATTGTCAAAATCAGGTTTTGATTGAGGGGGAAAGCCCCCCCAAATGGATACATTTTCATGATTTTAAACCAGCTCCACCCAGGTACTTATTAGTTACTATTGTGATAACCCACAAATAATATTTTATTACAAAATGAAACCAACGCTGATGTATGTTGTATGTACATCTGAATAGCATTACTTCAGTCTTACCAACATCACTGAGGCGGTATCCGGTTTGGCTGATGTATCATTTCATTGGCACACATTCACCATCCTGTCCTTTTTTCTATGCTCTTACGGTTTGACATCAGGAGAGATCTCACAGAAGCACAGTGTCTATTTAATCTTGTGCATTGTGTTAACCTATATTTAAGCTATTTCATTAACGGCTGTTCTTGGAACATGACTGGTAGTGAATTACAAGGCTGTGATGAGAAGGATACATGGAATGTATTGTAATGCTGATTTATCCTTTTCTATCAGGGGTAGCTATGAACCAAGCAGCACTGATCTCAGAATTAGGTTACTGTGTATCTTGTTTGGTATTCTTTTATTATTATTATTATTTATTATTCTCTCAAGCTTGCCCAGATATTCCTCTGGGTTTTCTTAAGCTTCATTACAGAAACTAATATGACTATGAAAATCAGAATGGCTTTATTTCTAGCCTTGGAGCTCTTAGTTAAAATTAATTGGAGGTGAGGGGTGGTACTAGAGGATCTATTGAGATACTCAGGCTGTTGATATTTCTTTCTTGTGATGTGCTGGGGTAAAGCTACTGTCTGAATGAACAGAATTTTCCTTAGTGGAAAATTTGCAAAATGTCAGCCTATGGGAAATAGACAAAAAACCTATCCAATCAGCTTGGTCCAGCCCACATCAAACAAGTCACACGTATACACCACATCAACTGAGAGTTATGTCATTGTAGGTCCTTTAATCATAGTACATCAGGATGACCATAATTTCAAAATCCAAAATATTTTTGTAGGGTTTTTTTTTTTTTTTTAGCAGTTGAGAATTGGCCATTCAGGAGGCAAAAGCACATGTGGAAAGTAAGTGTGCTGGTGTGATTACTGCCAGCTTTTGACTCAACATTTGCTCATGCGTATTTCCAACTTCTCCAGGTGTTTAGTATTCTAAATGAGATTATTGTGACCTACTGAACAAGGGTCATTAACATTTACTCTGAGCAAATGAGCAGCTTTGATTTTGTCGCACAGTTGACTTTTCTCTTCACTGCAAGCACTGTTGAGTGCACTGAATGCTCATTCCACTGGGCTGTTCCTGGACAACACAAAGTGGCTTCTACTCAGCATAGCAATATGTCTTGAACAAAGATTTTGTAGTTCTAAAAACATGTTGTGATTTATTTAATGAAAAATCTGGACATTTCTGGTGTCTTTGTACAAGATCCTGGGACATAATATGAAAAACAGGGACTGTCCTGGTAAAACTGGGACAAACAGTCATTTTAACATTAATCCTCAATATGCAGTCATGCATTTTTAATAAACTGAAGTATGTGTTTAGTTTGATCAGCCTTGATTCTGGCAGTGTGGAATAACACACTAAAATTAACAAGGATTTATAAAGTAGCAGATAATGGGGCTGGAGGAAGTGATGTATATATCATATGCAAAAAACACTTTCAAATACTTTCTCTTCACTTATAAGTAAAAGTAGGCATTGAAATACAAATGGCCCTACTTGGAAACTGTACTCAGTTTTTTTTAGGTTCTGATTCCAGTTTGCGTGATTCAGAGGTTACTGAACTGGTGTTTAACTCATGTCTAGTTAGAGTTGCAATAAGCTGACAGAGAGCAAATTCTACAGAAAGGCAAGTCTTCTAGAATTTACTATTAGGCACTGCCATATCTGTCAAATGTTCCAGATACATCCATGCAGAGAACACATGCTGTGTGGCTAAATGCATCAGGTGCACCTTGGAAGATTGCACACAGTTAGGTACAGTGTAGAGTTAGGAGCAAAAGGGTTAATAGAAGCAAGCGATAAATAAAATTACGACTTTTTGTTGCTATTATCCCTCACATTTGTAAGCTTTGCTTTACCACCACCTGTTTGACTTCCAGTGATATATGCTATAAGCAAACAGATGGAATGGTAATGAGTTTCTTGTCTGGTCTGTTACTGCTGAGATGTATGATTATCATTTTAAAAGCATCTTCTGAGAATTTAAATTAATTTTAAGTGTAGAAAAATAAAGTATGCAGATGTGCACAAAAATGAGCTTTAAAGTTCTTTGGAGGCTAGTTCCTAAAGATGTGCCACTGCTACCCACCAACTGTAGTGTCGTCTGTTTAAGACAGGAATTAATGAATTGCATCTATTCTCAATGTCTTTGCTTGGTACTTAAACATAAATTAACAAATAGTCACTATGAAATTGTATGTAGTCCTTGCATTGGATTTCAAGCTTTCTTTGCCAGAGGCCACAAATGTTTAAATTCCAAATATATGTAGTCGTTCATTGTTTGTGTTGTAGTAATGCCTATCAGCACATTGTGCAAGGTGCTGTACATACACATAGAAAGAGAGTCCCTGCCCTGAAGAAGTTTACCATGGAAATAGATGAGCACAGGGTGAGAGGAAAGAAGTATTCTCTTCATTTTATAGATGGAGAAATAAGGCCTGGAAAGATTATGGGTGACCTCGGTTAATTCATAAAATCTGTTGCACATCGGGAATAGAATCCAGATTTCCGGAGTTCCTCCCTTCCTCCTCTAGCCCTGAGATAGTGGGAATCAGTCATGACCATCTCTCACTACGTTGTTGGAACACAAAATTTGCTAGGTTCACTCTTTCTGCCGGATCCTGAAGAAACCTGCCACTTGGAGGCTTTTATCATGTCATTACCCCATCTACAAGAATAACTCAGCAATGAGGGAAATGCATGGATTTTCATCTGGCAAGCATCTCCCTGACAGACCCCTTCCCATGGCATGATTCCTCCCCAGTTAGCACCACTAAATAGAGGTAATTTCCCCACATTCAACAGGAAATACCAGTTTCTGACAACTAAGTTGATGAGGGTAGCAGATCTCAGATGATGAAGCAGAAAAGCCTTCTCTTTGTATCTTCAGGGTGCACAGACCCTTGTATTGTTTGGTTAAGTCAGATCCCATGCTCCTGCCTGTGATGTGTCAGTATTTGGTGCAAAGACCCTAGGGTTCTGTATGACTCAAGGGAGAATGTACATCAGTAAAGGCCTGGATGCTATACTATATCTTGCCATAGACTAACATATGGCTCTGGCAGTTTTACAGAAGATCCAGTGGTTGGGGTGGAGCAGCCAACTGAATGATCTTCTGGGAGAATGAAAGGTTTCAGAGTAGCAGCCGTGTTAGTCTGTATCCGCAAAAAGAAGAACAGGAGGACTTGTGGCACCTTAGAGACTAACAAATTTATTAGAGCATAAGCTTTCGTGGACTACAGCCCACTTCTTCGGATGCATATAGAATGGAAAATATATTGAGGAGATATATATACACACATACAGAGAGCATAAACAGGTGGGAGTTGTCTTACCACCTCTGAGAGGCCAATTAATTAAGAGAAAAAAAAAACTTTTGAAGTGATAATCAAGCTAGCCTAGTACAGACAGACAGTTAGATAACAAGTGTGAGAATACTAACAAGGGGAGACAGATTCAATGTCTGTAATGGCTCAGCCATTCCCAGTCCTTATTCAAACCGGAGTTGATTGTGTCTAGTTTGCATATCAATTCTAGCTCAGCAGTTTCTCGTTGGAGTCTGTTTTTGAAGTTTTTCTGTTGTAATATAGCCACCCGCAGGTCTGTCACTGAATGACCAGACAGGTTAAAGTGTTCTCCCACTGGTTTTTGAGTATTTTGATTCCTGATGTCAGATTTGTGTCCATTAATTCTTTTGCGTAGAGACTGTCCGGTTTGGCCAATGTACATGGCAGAGGGGCATTGCTGGCACATGATGGCATATATCACATTGGTAGATGTGCAGGTGAACGAGCCCCTGATGGTATGGCTGATGTGATTAGGTCCTATGATGATGTCACTGGAATAGATATGTGGACAGAGTTGACATCGGGGTTTGTTACAAGGATAGGTTCCTGGGTTAGTGGTTTTGTTCAGTGATGTGTGGTTGCTGGTGAGTATTTGCTTTAGGTTGGGGGGTTGTCTGTAAGCGAGGACAGGTCTGTCTCCCAAGATCTGTGAGAGTAAAGGATCATCTTTCAGGATAGGTTGTAGATCTCTGATGATGCGCTGGAGAGGTTTTAGTTGGGGGCTGAAGGTGACAGCTAGTGGTGTTCTGTTATTTTCTTTGTTGGGCCTGTCTTGTAGGAGGTGACTTCTGGGTACTCGTCTGGCTCTGTCAATCTGTTTTTTCACTTCAGCAGGTGGGTATTGTAGTTTTAAGAATGCTTGATAGAGATCTTGTAGGTGCTTGTCTCTATCCGAGGGATTGGAGCAAATGCGGTTATATCTTAGAGCTTGGCTGTAGACAATGGATCGTGTGGTGTGTCCTGGATGGAAGCTGGAGGCATGTAGGTAAGTGTAGCGGTCAGTAGGTTTCCGGTATAGGGTGGTATTTATGTGACCATCGCTTATTAGCACAGTAGTGTCCAGGAAATGGACCGCTTGTGTGGATTGATCTAGGCTGAGGTTGATGGTGGGATGGAAATTATTGAAATCATGGTGAAATTCCTCAAGGGCTTCTTTTCCATGGGTCCAGATGATGAAGATGTCATCAATGTAGCGCAAGTAGAGTAGGGGCGTTAGGGGACGAGAGCTAAGGAAGCGTTGTTCTAAGTCAGCCATAAAAATGTTGGCATATTGTGGGGCCATGCGGGTACCCATAGCAGTGCCGCTGACTTGAAGGTATATATTGTCCCCAAATGTGAAATAGTTGTGGGTGAGGACAAAATCACAAAGTTCAGCCACCAGGTTAGCTGTGACATTATCAGGGATACTGTTCCTGATAGCTTGTAGTCCATCTTTGTGTGGAATATTGGTGTAGAGGGCTTCTACGTCCATAGTGGCCAGGATGGTGTTTTCTGGAAGATCACCGATGGATTGTAGTTTCCTCAGGAAGTCAGTGGTGTCTCGAAGATAGCTGGGAGTGCTGGTAGCGTAGGGTCTGAGGAGAGAGTCTACATAACCAGACAAGCCTGATGTTAGGGTGCCAATGCCTG
>NW_027052709.1:746534-778534 GCF_011386835.1 Chrysemys picta bellii
AGGGCTTGGAGGATTTCTCACCTCCAGTGCTTTCCCCCATGGTGAAGTTTCACCAGGGCCTTGATGGCTCCCCCAGGCATCAAGCTGGAGTAGCCTGTGTAGTGTTTACAGCCATTATGTGGCCTTGGAGAACAGATTCTTCTCCCCATCCCCTATCCCCGTAGAGCTTGGCTGAGATAATTGGCTGGGAATTGTGGTGTGGATTTGCCCCTAAGCAAGCCATATTATTGAGACATTTTTTCATGGTGCTTCTGGCCCAAATGAAATGAGGAAGAATCATAAATCCTACGTGAGAATTTTCCAACTCAGTTTTGCAGACCTCCTTCATACAACATTTGCTTGGGTGAAAGGTTCGAACCTTCAGTTTGAACTGGAAGCATTCCAATGCTGGGGTTCTGTTTGGAACTGAAAAAACAGAACTGCCAGCCTTGAGATTAGCTGAGCCTTCTTGCCCAGAAGGAATGTGGCTATGATATAAGCGATGCAGGATTGCAAGAGGATAATGTTGAAATGGAGGCTTGTGGGGAGGGGTTCTGATAGAGATGCAGAGAGACAATTTTCCCCCCTCACTTCTCTTTTATAGTCTCGCTCCTTTTTTTGCTGTTTTTTTCCTCCTCCACCCTCCAAAATTGACTCTGAATGGTGGACACCCACTAGTAGGACCATGCTGTCATCTTTTTTTCAAGGCGACTGTTTGGTTAGGTGGCTAATGCTGACTACTAATTCTTGAAGGCAACTTCATACTTTGCACCTCTGTAATATCTTCCATCTTAGGATCACAGGGCACTAAGTCTCACAACACCCCTTTGAGGTATGCATCTATTGCCCGCCCTTCCCTGATGGGGAAACTACGAAGCTCAATTGACTTCAGTGTAGCTATGGTACTTTACACCAGCAGAGGATCTAGCCCATTGTGACCAGACTCCAACCCACACCAGCCAAGTGAATGGTCAGCATTATTCTCTATTAGGAAACAATCAAGCAAAGTGTTTCAAGACACTCCTGTAATAACTACAGCCTCTGTCACTCTGCGTCATACCATTACCTTGTGAAGTGCAGCCACTCTATTCCGCATTGCACCCATAGATTGTGAAAATGGTCGGGTGTAATATAAAAAAATGCAACCGCTGCATTTGGCAATCATGCTTGTTTACTAAAGAATTAAAGTGATTGCATGGGCTATGTAATAGATTTTGCTATTGAATGTATTTATTCTGTTAAATATTGTCATTATATTCCCATTCAGAAGCCAATGGTATTTATTTATATGGTATTTTAGGCTTGCCAGTCAGTAGTGGAGGAGGAAGGGACCTGATAATTTAATGTAATGGCCCTCAGTGTATTCCTTAGGAAATCCTTCATTGTGTCTCAGACAGGTTTTTCATCGATCTAGCAAGCTTTCCGCTTTGATGTATTTTTGTACAATTTTCCTTAAAGCCTTTTAAAAGTCTTAAGCAGTTATTACACACGATTTTGTGCTCCTAGGTTATTGGCCGCATCTGTGCATAAATAACCTTAAATTTCTTAAATGCAAATGTGCCAATTAAAACAATATTAGGATTGAGATTTTAATCTACCAAGAAGATAGGAAATGCAGCCTGTGTAGAGGAATAAGGGGACTCTTTACTCCCTTGCATGAGGGAATAGCCAGAGTCTCAGTGTAGTAATCACACTGACTCAGTATAGCAACTTTTCAGCAAGAGGGTTTTCAAAGCCATGTGGCAGGGCTTAACTTCAATATTTTTCTCTCCCTAAATAAACACCACCCACCTGTGGCTATCAGGAGATCCAGGTTGAAATCTTGGCCCCACTGAAGTCAATGACAAAACTCCCATTGACAGGAGGGAAGTGATAGATGTGGTATATCTTGACTTTAATAAGGCTTTTGATACTGTCTTGCATGACCTCCTCATAAACAAACTAGGGAAATACAACCTAGATGGAGCTACTAAAGGTGGGTGCATAACTGGTTGGAAAACCATTCCCAGAGAGCAGTTATCAGTGTTTCACAGTCAAGTTGGAAGGGCATATCTAGTGGAGTGCTATAGGGATCAGTTTGGGGTCTGGTTCTGTTCAATATCTTCATCAATGATTTAGATAATGGCATAGAGAGTATTCTTACAAAGTTTGTGGATGATACCAATCTGGGAGGGATTGCAAGCGCTTTGGAGGACAGGGTTAAAATTCAAAATTATCTTGACAAACTGGAGAAATGGTCTGAAGTAGGTAGGATAAAATTCAATAAAGACAAATGCAAAGTACTCCACTTAGAAAGGAACAATCAGTTGCACACATACAAAATGGGAAATGACTGGTTTGGAAGGAGTACTGCGGAAAGGGATCTGGGGGGGTCATAGTGGATCAGAAACTAAATATGAGTCAACAGTGAAACACTATTGCAAAAAAAGCAAACATCATTCTGGGATGTATTAGCAGGAGTGTTGTAAGCAAGACACGAGAAGTAATTCTTTCGCTCTACTCTGCGCTGATTAGGCCTCAACTGGAGTATTGTGTCCAGTTCTGGGTGTCACATTTCAGGAAAGATGTGGACAAACTGGAGAAAGTCCAAAGAAGAGCAACAAAAATGATTAAAGGTCTAGAAAACACAACCAGTAAGGGAAGATTGAAAAAAATTGGCTTTGGTTTAGTCTGGAAAAGAGAAGACTGAGGGGGGACATAACAGTTTTCAAATACATAAAAGGTTGTTACAAGGAGGAGGGAGAAAAAATGTTCTTCTTAACTTCTGAGGATAAGACAAAAAGCAATGGGCCTAAATTGCAGAAAGGGTGGTTTAGCTTGGACATTAGGAAAAATTTCCTAATGATCAGGGTGGTTAAGCTGTGGAATAAACTGCATATGGAGATTGTGGAATCTTCATCATTGGAGATTTTTAAGAACAGGTTAGATAAACACCTGTCAGGGATGATTTAGAAGACTCTAAGTAATACTTAGTCCTGCCACAAGTGCAGGGGACTGGACTAGATGACTTTTCGAGGTCCCTTCCACTCCTATGATTCTATAATTCAATGGAGCCAAGATTTCACTCCCAATCTTTTTATTGACAGTTGACTATTAGAGTTCAAATAGACCATATGGATTTCAGAGAACTCTGTTGCCCATATTATATTTAGTGTCTGTCTCACAATGCCTGTCTAGAGTTAAATACCACAAAGGAACGTGAGGTATAAATTTAATAACTGGGCCACGTTCCAAAAACCTGCTGAGTACCCACTCTCCCATGGGCTTCAGTGAGACTGACTTCAAAGGGAGCTGCAGGTGCTCAGTACCTCTAAGGACATGTCTCGCTACTTGGTGAATGCATCAAAGCTGGTCAACAGAATGACATCTGCAGGTATAGATAAAAGAGGGGGGAAATAGGATCACCGAGGCCCATGGGTTCTGGAATGGCAATAGCTGCAGAAAAGGGGATTTCCATGCTAACGCTGGTGAGACTGCCTCAGTGGCAAGTTGCGCTTTGCATATTTTACAGACAACACTAAAGACGTGGGAAGTTGATTGGACTTTTCATTGCAGATTAGAGCAGTATATTTCCTGGAGGAGGGAGACATGTAGGAATAATAGGAGACTTCAACTCAATGAGGGAGAGCCTGCCATTTTGTAGCTGCCGTAAATTCTAGCTAGAAGAGAAAATTAAAAAAACACACGTGGCTTTATTTCTTTGTCAGTTGATGGTTTTTAAAAACATTATTAAATCATTTTGTTTTAGAACAGGCACTGAGGGGAAGATGCGTGGCTTGACATTTAATATGTTGACTACTCGTTCCTTTCCATAAAATCTGTGCAATTTTGAGCACAAAGCCCCAAATATATTAGTAGGCTTCCAATCCCTTGGTTGTGCACAATACCATTTTGAAATAAAATTAATCTATTAAGTCATGCTGTACAACTATAGGTTTTATATATAGGGCCATAAATTTTAGGAAATTAACTTCCCCATAAGCACATGCTCAGGTAGTCTTCAGAACAGAGAGGTTTATTTTAAGTTTAATCACCATTTGATTAAGTAATTCTCAAGTTTTTTCATCTATCTTTAAATTCAGCCATTTGGCTGAATTTGGACATTGTTTACTTTCATTTTTTTTATCAAAAATGAGATTTGTTTCCAACATTTGTTTAAGTATCAGGTATATCAAGTACCGTACTCTTTACTTTCATGTTTACACATGGCGAATATAGCATCCATTGTGAATGTACTACATAGAGAGGGCCAGGTCCTCAGCAGGTTTCAATCAGCTAGCTTCACTGACTTCAATAATGTCATAGTGATTTACACCCCTGGGGGATCTGAATTAGAAAGTGCTGTGCAATTATACAGTGAATAAGAATCTTCTTATCCAGCATGGCGGCTGTGTTTGAGTTTAATCGTCATGAAGGTTTTGTGCTGTGAAGCAGCCAGGTTTGGTTATTGCTTAAGGTTACGTTTAGAATTGGACGTGGAATAAAAGAACCTCCCATCTTCAGGTCAATAACAAACTTTCTTTAACTTGTTTTTCTACAGAGACTGTCATTCTAGAGTATTTACATTAGACTGTTCATGTGGACTGTATATTCTTTGCAAAGCCTAATCTTCCCCACTAAGAAGAATTTCCTATTAACACAATCAACAAGAAAGTAGAGTGCAGACTATTGTCTATGGGGATTATTCTGCCCTAAAACGTGGATGTTTCAATTTACAATTATAAATTCAAATGACACTGGATTCTCAGGTGTTTGAGCCTCCACCACAGCACAGTTCTTACAAATTAGTTACTGGTGTGAAAGTAGAGGCTGACAGGAGTCTGCAACCCTAGTGGGAGATGTTCTGACACAAACATGCCTCGTACAGATCCTCTAGATCTGAAACACTTGCATTTGCCACATACTCATTCAATGACATAGTGCAGACCCTGCTAAAAGCTGATTGAAATGTCTCCACTATGTGAGACCTCTTTGTGCTTCCACTACATACATTACTGTCCTTGTCTTGGCAATGACTTCAGCACTTAGCCCCAAAAGAATAGTTATGAGCTGGAACTTCTTGTCTATACTTAAGCTTTCAAAGCAGTCTAGGAGGTTTAGACAGCATTTAGGAAACCACCTAAGTCTCATGAAAATCCAGGGGGGCGGTTAGACCCCTAAGTGCCCAAGTCACTTTTGAAAATGGGACTTAAACTCCTAAATAATTTAGGCGCCTTTTTAAATTTTCTCTTTGGGGTAATTTTTTCTATCAATATCCCTGTCTCCTTTTTTCATATGCCACCTATGTTATCCTTGGTGGCATCAAGTCAAAACAGGCATACAACTCTCATCCAGCCATTAGAAATGGGGATACTGTTTTGTAATCTGTTTTGTAATGAGATTATATATACAAATTCTAGTTTCAGTGAACATCAGGGTTGTCATTTCAGTTGCCATCTACATCTTGAGTCAAGAACTCTTTATGCCTACTTCACCAGAAGCCAATTTCTGCTGATTAATATTTACTCACATGATCCTGTAGGCTAGCAAGTGAAGCATAAAAGCCATCAATTGCCTTTTCAATCATAGACGATAATACATCATCTAGAAGTATTGCAGCATTTTTACAGAAAAGGATTAGTACAATTTGCATAATTCATACACTGACTTCACATACATTTTTGGCACACAGTTCTAACAAATGATCAGAATATGCTTTTTTTAAAACTCTGCAGCGAAGATGATTTCTGCCCTACAATTCAGTGTTCACACTCAAATGCTTCTTCTGGTGGCTAGAGAGATGCATTTTAATAAAAGATTTATTTCATATTTATTTGGGATGGAAGGAAAAGTAAATCTTCTAAATGAAATACAAAACTGGAATGCAGTACTGTGTAGTAAGAAAAGCAGATATCAGGAGACTGCAAGATAAAGCGAAGGGAAGGCATATCTGTCTTACACCCTCCTGTTAGTTCTGTCCCCTCAGCATATAAACCAGATTCATTTTGCACATCAAGAGGACCAAATTTTGCTATCCACAAACCTGGAAAAGCTCCACTGCAGTCAATGGAGCTACTCTGGCTTTACCCCTGTGCAACTGATTGCAGCATTTATGCACACTTTTGGTGCATGTTGCACTGTTTCACCACTCAGACCCATTTCCTAACAAACTAAGTCTGGCATATAAATTACATTGCTGTTTCTATCACAACAGAATCTGGGCCAGATACTTCCATTGTTGTACCCTCCTGATCTAGGCTGAATTTGTCCCAGTAGGCCTTAGAGGGACAATTTTTAGATGCCCCTTGTGGGTTATGTGACTATTATTTACTACAAGCCTCAGGCCTATGGTGGTTTTCCATGTGGTCAGGGATTTAACAATGCTGAAACTGCTTAAAACTGCGTGTCAGAAAGTCAGGATTCTAATCTCTTTTTATAAAACTGGCAAAAAGGCAGAAATCAAAGGTGCTATGTTATCTTCCAAATAATTTATACAGCTGTATCCTGCATGGGCACCCACTCAGGGTAAATATCTTTTCTCTGGGGGAAAAAATGCCTATGTCTCTTTTTAACCCAGTGTTGTTATAGTGACATGATGCCATGGTAGCTAGTTAAGGTGTAGCATTACTAACCAGATACCTGTGTATGAGAGGAACAGCAAATACAGCCTTGGATGGGGCAAACTCATGACTGGATGAGGGAGCCATCTCCCTGAACAAATGACTGTGTGGCCCATAGGTCTTTGAGAATAGATACTAGGAAAGAGCAGTATTGGTTCAGACTTCACCTCCATTGTGTTACTAAAGTAATGAGGAAAGTGAATGAGATCTATAGAATGCTTCCCTTGCTATTGTCCCCAGTAGCCCATGTTATGGGACTTGGAAGAGTGAAAATTAGATTGCCTCCTTGTTGTGTTCACGGCATACAAACAGAAGTTACATAAAAGCATAAAATACCCTTGCTGGAAGGTTGCAATGTAGCACTACTTTATGTCTTAGACTTTAGAATGGCAAATATAGGGCCCATCTTTAAAAAAGGGAAGAATAAGAACCTGGGGAACTAAAGACCGGTCAGCCTCACCTCAGTCCCTGGAAAAATCATGGAGCAGGTCCTCAAGGAAATCATTTTGAAGCACTTAGAGGAGAGGAAGGTGATCAGGAACAGTCAACATGGATTCACCAAGGGCAAGTCATGCCTGACCAACCTGATTGACTTCTATGATGAAATAACTGACTCTGTGGATATGGGGAAAGCGGTGGATGTGATGTATCTTGACTTTAGCAAAGCTTTGGATACGGTCTCCTACAGTATTCTTGCCAGCAAGTTAAAGAAGTATGGATTGGATGAATGGACTGTAAGGTGGCTAGGAAGCTGGCTAGATTGTCGGACTCAAGGGGTAGTGATCAACAGCTCGGTGTCTAGTTGGCAGCTAGTATCAAGCGGTTTTGTTCAACATCTTTATTAATGATCTGGATGATGGGATGAATTGCATCCTCAGCAAGTTCACAGATGACATTAAGCTGGGGGGGAGAGGTAGATATGCTGGAGGGTAGGGATAGGGTTCAGAGTGATCTAGACAAATTGAAGGATTGGGCCAAAAGAAATCTGATGAGGTTCAACAAAGACAAGTGCAGAGTCCTGCACTTAGGACAAAAGAATCCCATGCACTGCTACAGGCTGGGGACCGACTGGCTAAGCAGCTGTTCTGCAGAAAAAGACCTAAGGATTGCAGTGGACGAGAATCTGGATATGAGTCAGCAGTGTGCCCTTGTTGTCAAAAAGGTTAACGGCATATTGGGATGCATTAGTGGGAGCATTGCCAGCAGATGGAAGGAAGTGATTATTCCTCTCTATTCAGCACTGATGAGGCCACATCTGGAGTATTGCATCCAGTTTTGGGCCCTCCATTACAGAAAGGATGTGGACAAATTGGAGAGAGTCCAGCGGAGGGAAACAAAAATGATCAGGGGGCTGGGGGGCACATGACTTACGAGGAGAGGCTGAGGAAACTGGGCTTGTTTTAGTCTGCAGAAGAGAAGAGTGAGGTGGGATTTGATAGCAACCTTCAACTACCTGAAGGGGGGTTCCAAAGAGGATGGCGCTCATCTGTTGTCAGTGGTGGCAGATGACAGAACAAGGAGCAATGGTCTCAAGTTGCAGTTGGGGAGGTCTAGGTTGGATATTAGGAAATGCTATTTCACTAGGAGGGTGGTGAAGCACTGGAATGGGTGGTGGTGGAATCTCCATCCTTGGAGCTTTGTTAAGGCCCGGCTTGACAAAGCCCTGGCTGGGATGATTTAGTTGGGGTTGGTCCTGCTTTGAGCAGGGGGTTGGACTAGATGACCACTTAAGATCTCTTCCAACCCGAATCTTCTGATTCTATGATAACATACAAGAACTCCAGAACAGAGAGAGACAAAGTAAGCTGCTCCCCAAAACAGAAAGCCACAAATCAGCCAACCTTACTGTAGTCTGGATGACTGCAAACTGACTGCAGCTGCTAGGTCTCATTGCTGCTTCCTTAAAAAGCCCCCTAGGCTGAAAACCGAACCAGGAAAATGCCCTGATCATTTAAAGTGACAGCTTACAATTTCAACAGTTTTCAATACACCACTGTCTTCACACTACAAATGAGTCACACACCAAGGAATGTTTGACTAAAGCTCTAATCAGAAACCATTTTTATGTGTGTAGTTGGACAAAATGAGAAGGAGAGTGCACAGTAATTATAGAGCGGCTCTGTGGCCTAACTATTACTGTCCAGGGGAAGAAAAGGAACAACCTGCTGACTGAAGATATAAAAGATGGAAGAGTCGTTATGAGATCCTGATTCCTGACCTCATTGTCGTTGCATCCTGTTATGGGTAGTTGACAAGGAATGGAAATAATGTATTCTGTCCAGTTTCCAAAAGCCCAGCAGGCTTGTTATCTTCCTTTTATTTTACTGAGAACATTCATTCTGCCCTCATCAAGATTCATTCCCCCTTCATTTCAGATCTTCTTGTTAAAAATAAACACAATTTTAAATTAAAGGGATGCTGTCAGGTTAAAGATCTTGTGTCTCATGGTGATATCTGGCATTTCTTGTTCATGTTACATCGCCTCAGATGATTAAATCTGGAAAAAAAATTAGGGCCAGGCTTAGATATGGTAGTCTGTGTGCCAGCAATTGCTCTGCGATCCTTGGTTGTCTGGGCACAAATTGAGTAATTTAGATGTCTGAGTAGGAGATTTGTGAGCAGAATCAGGTTCTTACACCTCAAAAAGACAAACCGGGCCTGAAAAATGTCAGGCACAAAAACGGAGGGTCTGTTTAGGATGGGCTGAAAATTGGACCCTAAATCTCTAATTTACACTTCCATATTACTATTGTTCCATTTTTTGTAATTCTCTCAGTTTGGGTGTTCAGAAGAGATAATTAGTGTGAAAGAACCTGAAAGTGATTTTCACTAAAAATTGGTGACATACAAACAACCACTGCTGTTGCAAAGATAATGCAAACACTTCAGCAGTCGTGGAGAAAAATTGTGTGTGATCACTCGGAAATGAAGCAGGAGATTCACCCACACCTAGGAGACTACAAACTCATAGCAAGAATGTGAACTTTCTGAAATAATCGTTAAATGTGTAACAAGTTCTACTACATTTGTACAAATGATGATTTTCCCATAAGATATAGCATGGTAAAATCTGGATGGATCTTTACAGGTACAATGAAAAACGCTTCTCTGACCTAAGCACGATCTTCCTGCCAAATTTCAGGGTCAGACCCCACCCTTCTGAGGTACTAGAGCTGTTCAAAGAGTGCTTGGACTATTTAATGCAAATAGGTAAAACAAATTCATTCTTGCAGAGTGCCAAGCCCTTTCTGAAAAAACTTGCCAAAAATCTTCACCTGGGGTTGACACAATATGGACAATTTCTGCCTGAATTGTTAGTTTGTCACAGTTATAGGTAACTGAAAATGAGGTGTGACAGTGTGTCAGAACAGCCAGGTGCCCAGTCACAGCTTGAGCAGGAGCAAACTGGAACAGGAGTAGGCTGTCAGAACTACCAGGTAGCATCCCCAACAAGTGGATCCCTAGAGTGGCTGCTTTCTTTAGGAATCTATATACCTGCCTTGGGGTCACCTGGTTAGACCCTTGCTTGTGCATTAGCTGGATGCTTAGGATTCGCAGGTAATTGTCTCATACGACTAATTAGGCTCAGGCATGACTCATCCATAAGGCTGCGATTTAGTTATGGGTATTTTTAGTAAAAGTCATGGACAGGTTATGGGCAATAAACAAAAGTTCACAGTCCATGACCTGTCCACGACTTGTACTATATACCCCAAGGCTGCCTGGGCAGCGGCCGGGCCAGCTGGCCCTGGGGCCGCTCCAGCAGCAGCTGGTGTTGCTGTCCCCAGGGCCGTCTGAGCAGCTGGCTCCCGGGGCCAGCTGCTTGGGTGGCCCTGGTGTCAGCCACACTGGCCACTGCAGAAGTCAGAGAGGTCACAGAAAGTCATCAGGCTCAGAACACTCCTTATATAATGGAATGGATCTGGCAGCCTTAACAGAAGGTGGCACTGACTGCACCACTGACTATCCAAATTAATGAGGCAAGAAGGGGTGTGCCAGAAACTATTGTTCTCTTTGCAAGTGGGCCAATGTAAAAAGTAATCAGTGTGACTTTATTGGTGCAGTTTCATTCTAGGACTTCCAGTGGACATTCTTCTAGACAAATTCTCATTTTAAAATATGATCAAAATGCCTTGCTGGTGCCTAGTTTGAAATGGTACATTCCATGGAATAGTGCTTATTTTGGCAAATGCTGCCATTTTCTTACTAAGAGATCATAGTTGAAGGTTAAGAGAGGATTTTTTAAAATAATCATCTATGCATAACTTGCAGTCAGATAAACAGTAATATAAAAAAGGGAACAAGGGTATGGGTCATGCTAGAAGACTATTAATCTTTGAAACAGACCCATACTAGGACACCAATCAAAGTTAATGAACTGAACATATATTAAAGGGACTATATAGAACACATCTGCTTTAATGACACTCTTCACTCCTTTTGACTGCACCTCCAAATAACTTAAAAATGATGAATGAGGTAGTGAGATTTAAGACAATGTAAGCCATCACTCATTGTATTCTGATCTATAGAACTGACTTTGCTCATCATTAAAATACTTGCAACCAATATGATGCCCCTTTATGATGTTCTGAAATGCAATCCAGGCAGGAGAGAGGTTGTGTCACTGCCTCCACTGTGCCTTAAAATGCTCTACTGGTATAGCTCCCTGTCTGGATGCTGCCAGCCAGTAAACAAGCATGCACTGAGTTTGTGTGTTGAGCAGCTCTAGTTCAGCACTGTGACCCCAGCAGCCAGCCTACAACACAACACCCTCTCCCTCCCCACCATCTCCATCAGCCTTGGTTACTGCCTTGCACAGTGCCTCCTCATACACCCAGTCCCAATTTTTCCCCAAACCATCTGCCATGAAGTGTCCAGACCTCCCCTATAACACTCAGAATTAATAACAGTTGTTGCTCCATTAAAGAGACAAAAGTAGATCTTATCACTTTAATTGGAGGTAACAAGCCTTTCAATTCAAACACAGCACTGGGTTGGCATATAGTAAAAATAAAGCAAGTTTATTAACGAAGGGCATAGGTTAAGTGATACCTAGTAGAAGGGATAAAGACAAAATGGTTACAAGCAAATAAAAGTAAAATACCTTTTCTAGTGGTTAAGACTTAACTCAACAAGATACAGCCTTGGTTCAAGTTAGATTTCTTACCTGTTTTTCTTTCTAGCCATAGCTATCTTCTCTCAATCAGGACCTTCCACAGAAGTACAAGATGCTAGTTTCCCATGTCTTCCCAGGTGGAAGATCTTTGCCTGAGCCGGTTTCTCACCTATATTCAGTTCCTAGAGACTTCAGTCCCCTTGGATGTAAGACTCATCCAGAGGTGCTGGAACAGTTTGTATAGTGGGAGTGCCGAGAGTCATTGAACCAAACTGTAAACACTTCAAGCCAGAGGATGCAGCAGCACCCTCTGCTCTCCTAGTTCCAGCACCTATGGACCCATCTTTCCCAGCTTGCAAGAGTTCTGGCCCCTTGTCTCTGTCTAGTGTTGGATTCAAAGATGGCTTCTTGCTCCTTATATCTCCCCAAACTCACTGTTTGTCCCCATATTCAGGATGACTTCATGCTGTTTTCCCCTTCCTGTGGACTTCCCATCCCCCTGCTGATTCATATGGTAACGGGGCTTCTGTTGTTTTGACTCCACCCTGCTTAATTTATGTAGGAGACAGGCAGATAGCTGCCTTCCCTCCTGTCTGGGAGAAGACCTGTTTTCCTCCCTCTGGTCACAGACTTTAAAATATAATATCAGTGAGGATCCATACTTACTCAATAGTGTTAATACGTACATTTCACAATGATATTAATCAGCAGTGTGTCACCAGTTTGCATATGACACCTTACATGGCCCATTTTAGATTCAGATTATGACAACAATCAGTTGGGGTATCTTGAGATGGACAGACCAGGTAAAGCTCACTGCTATATACCAGGGTGACCCTTGCCATCAGGAATTGGGGTGCTCTGAGGGTCGGTCACACCCTTCTCCACACATTATAACTTAACCATGGAGAGATGCTCTTAACAAATGTCACATCTAATTCCCCCTGGTTGCTATTGCAGCAGGCTTTAATTGGTGAAAATTAAAAAAAAAAAACTTTCCTACTGGTTACTCAGTTCCTGGGTTTCAGATTCTAAAGAATGGGAGGAGGAAAAGTAGCAGAAGCCAGTAGCACATTGAAAATCAATGTAAGGTAGTAGTCACGGTCCTATGGCCACATTTATGATGACATTCCTATGACTGTGGAGAGCTTATATTAAAAAAAAAAAACACAAGGTAGGCAAACACTACAGGTTCAAGAATGTAAAGTCTCATAGGTCTTTGTATGGTTTTGTTCCATGTGGCAGGGTGAGCATTTTTTATAGTGAAAATCTGGGTTTTGATTTAATTTTTTTTTTTTCAAAACTCTTAGACATTTTTGAAGAGTTCTTGATGCCTCAGGAGATCTTGAACATCTCAGTTCCTTTCCCCCCGAAACTGTTACCCAGTGTCCCATCTCTCATCTGACAGCCAAAGGAGTTCATTCTTTTAGGGTTTGATCTTGCACTGAAGTCAGTAGGAGCTTTCCCATTGTGAAACTGGACCTCCTGTCCACTATCGACTGGACTGAAAGTACCTATTTATTTTGCATACTGACAGATCTTTGAACTTGAACTGGGGATCTACAATTGTAATCTCTATCCCATGATCAATATAAGCCAGAGGTTCTCAACCTATTTACCATAGTGGGCGACATATGCAGCCCACAGTGTATGGCCTTGAGGATGTCACATGAGCTGCAGCTGTGTGCTGATTGGTCTGCAAGCAGCATATGGGCTGCAGGTTGAGAACCACTGATATAAGCCATAGCTTTCATCCCAGGGGCAAATATCTCATGGCTACTTTCAGTCATGTGTTTACTCCAGGCTACAACAGTGCAATCATGGTCAGTGGATATCAAAGGCCAGGACAGGCTAAGCCTCCCCTGACTTAGGCCGTGGCACCGCCCTTCCTCCCCATCTACTTTGAGGACAGCAGGTGTCTCAGGGCTCCTCTGGTCGCAGGGGCAGACCTCGGGGCTCTGGTGGAAGGGGGTGGGGCCTCAGGAAGAAGGGGTGGGGTTGGTGGGCTGGTCTCCCGAAAGTGGGAGGTTCACCTGCCGCCCATGAGTGTAATCACAGGCCCAGGGCTGTGAGCACTCGGCTGTGGAGAGTCCTTCTGGAAGGTGACCGTAGGGGTACAAGGTTCCTAGAATGGGATAGATAGGTGATGTCCTTTCATTCCATTATCTGAGGGAAGAAGACTGTTTCCCACAGAAGCAGGAAACATAGTGCCATGCACAGAACAGGGCACAGCATATAACAAATAAGCCAAAATCACTGAGGCAGGGGGCGGCTCTAGGCACCAGCAAAGCAAGCATGTGCTTGGGGCAGCCTATTTGCAGGGGCGGCAGGGATCCAGCCTGGGAACTGAGAACCAACAGGGGGCCCTGGGAGCTGTAGTTCCTTGGTTAGCTCCCTGCCTATAGAGCCAGCCCTGGAGCAGGGAAAGAACTACATTTCCCAGCATTCCCCTGGCCACTACCAACAGGAAAGAGGGGGAGGGAGTGAGGAAGCTGAGACCTCATGCTGCAGCCTGCTGTGAATGGAGAGCTGTGCTGTGAGTAGGGATTCCATATTTTAACATTCAAAAAATAAGACACTCCACGGGGAGGGAGGGTAGCCCTACCCTGTCCCCTGATCACCCCCTCCCTGCCCCAACTGCCCCCCTGGACCCCACCCCCTATCTAAGTCCCACTGGTCCTTATCCCCAACTGCCCCCCCTCCTGAGATCCCCTCCCCAACTTCCCCCCTAGGACCCCACCCCCTACCTGTCCCCTGACAACCCCCTGGGACTCCCATGCCTATCCAACTGCTGCCTGTCCCCTGACTGCCCCCTCGAAACCCCTGACCCATCTAACCCCCCCTCTCTGCCCCTGACTGCCCCCCCGAACCTCCGTCCCATCCAACCCCCCCTGCTCCCTGTCCCCCCGGAACACCCTGCTCCAACCCCCCAGCCCCCTTACCGTGCCACTCAGACCAGCGTGTCTGGCTTCGCGCAGCGACAGACACGCTGCTGCATACATGCTGTCGTGCTCCCCTGCGGAGCCACAGCCAACAGCCCCTCCCCCCCCCCCCCCCCCGCACCTGCCTTCCAGATTTGAACACCTCAAAATTCAGGAGTGCTCAAGCTCAGTTTGGGCAGCTGTTACTTCATTTCTCCCAAATCAAATATACTGATCCACTGTAACTTGCTGTAGAAAAAGTAGGATAAAATTGAGCAAGAAATGCTTCCCAGTGGTTGTTAGGACTGGAATTGCTATTGTCAACAGCCATTGCCTTTTTTTTGTTTGTTTAAAAGGAAGACAGTGATATTGCATTGGCAAATTCCCCATAGAAAGAAAGAGTGGAACAAAAGAATAATAAAGGCACCTCAACTTTTCCTCATTTATGTAGGACAGTCTTATAATATGCATCCAGATATCCTCCAATCACACAAGCTGAAAATTGTTCCACTTTACTGCAGTTCTGTAACCATATGGGAACTAATCCTGTCTGTGTTCTGTGCACATCTAAAATTCCTGCTGAATGACCTGCCCTGGGAGCGAGTTACCAGTGACCAAGGGCTGCGGCGGCAGGAGGTGTGTGTGAGGGGCAATGGTGGCGGAACCCAGGGCTGGGGTGGCAGGGGGGTGCGGGTCGGGGTGTGAGAGCCCAGGGCTGGGGGGGGCAGGGGGGTGCGGGTGGTGGGGGAGAGCCCAGGGCTGGAGCGGCATGGGGGTGCGGCGAGGAGCCCAGGGCTGGGACAGGTGGCAGCCAAAGTTTTTTTTGCTTGGGGTGGCAAAAAACCTAGAGCCGGCCCTGCACTGAGGGCCACTTGGAAAAAACTTATTGGCACGAATGCATGAATATTTACATACCTGTCAGTAATTAACCATGCTCATGTGACTTTAGGCTTAGCAATATTTTTCTCATTTAAATATCAAATCTGCAGTTATTTAATTTTAAAAACAGGAAACATCTGTTTCTCTAGCCCAGCCTTTCATTTTTGGTTCCTAGTTTCCAAAATGCCGAGCGCAATATTTGTATTATAAAAGACTGTCAAAAATCTTCCGAACAGCGAAGGAAACAACTGCTGTGTGCTGCTAGCAGAGATACTCTTGTATTATATCTGTTGGAGTAAAAGATTTAGACTGCAGCTCAGTAGCCTGGTGAATCTTAATCTGACATAAAAAGTGAGGGATAGACTGCCTTGTATTGCTTGGACTGATGAGAAATTGGCACTGATGGCCTCTGGAAAGAGTCCTCTCCAGTTCTCCTCTGTCTGGAGAGCCTCAAAGGTGTAAAAGGGCAACAAAAGAAGGGGATACTTAGTGTTCCAAAAAGGATCATAGAATCATAGCATATCAGAGTTGGAAGGGACCTCAGGAGGTCAGCTAGTCCAACCCTCTGCTCAAAGCAGGACCAATTCCCAACGAAATCATCCCAGGATGCCCAAGACCCTCTTCCATTGCCACTTTGGAAACAAAGAGCAACTGCAAAACTGGTGGATCCAGCCCACTGAGGAGGGAATCCCTGGTTGACCTAGAGCTATCATACCACCTCTATACCATCCTCTGACAGAAGGGGGCATGGTTGGAAAGAGGGAAGCTGGGTATCAAGTTAAAACAACTTCATGCCTGCTCTAGCTTACAGTAGGTACTGACCCACTGTGCCCCTCCTTTTTGCTCTTGGGTAGAACGCATCTCAGATCACAGAATTCAGGCCAATCATTTTGGATCAATGACTTTGAGATTCTCACTGTCCAGGAGTGTGCAGGTCAGTGTTGAAGCCCTTGGCTTCTGCAACTAGTGGGAGAAAACAGTGAGTGATCTCCACTTTCAGTGCTGGCTGCTGTGAGAGTAGTATTCGTAAGTGATTTGAGAGGTGACAGATTGCCCAGCCAATTAGAGGAAAGACTCTCTAACACGAAGCATTTATAGAGAGGGCTACAGCAAGTGGTGAGCCTTTGAGATAAAGTGAGAGAAGGAGCCAACCCTCGTCAGAGGGTTGGGAAGCCCCACCTTTACAAAAATCCTAAAATGGGATGACAGTGTCTGTTGCCAATTTTTGCTCAGTGCGAAGCTCTCTAGATATTGAGAAGTATGGAAGAACAGCAAAGGTGTAGGCATATGTTTTGGGTGCTAGTCATCAGGACGCTACGCAGTCTGCTAGGCCCCAGCCCTAAGGCTCGGATGAGGTAGTCAGGGGCCAGTTATAAATGAGGAGGGCAGCTGTCCAGATTATAATGGAGTTTTGCAGAACAATGCAACTTGAATTTAATGTTAGGGAGCCCTTGCAAGTCTCATAACTAGATCTTGTTTAGCCATTCTGATTATATATTTGATACATATGCAACTGTGCATATGAAACAGCAAGGTGGCATCAAATCTAACAAGTCACGGAGATTTAAAGTCTAGATTTAAAGTCTGTCTCAGCGGATGATAGTCAGAAGCAAGCCTGTGTAGATTTTCAATGGCATGTAAGATTTAGAGGAATTGGTTTTAGTATTTTCAGCACTATAATATGAAAGCACAGGAAGGATCTGAGTGTTTAAACACAACTCTCTGTGGGCATCGCACCATCTACCACACACCATTAACTGAAGATTAAAGAGGGTGTAAAACTAACAGTAATGAGAGATTTCACTGGAGCATGAGGGTTTCTGTTCAGCTCATCAGTAAAAATAGCCCAAACTTACAAGGGCTCTGTGGTGTAATGGATTACCATGGAGATTTGGGTTCAAATTATTTTTAGGGTACAGACGAATCTTTATTTGAGTTATCCTAAGAGATCATTAGGCTTTAGCAGGATTAGAATTGTATTGATAAATGTTGGTAAATGCCAATTTCACCCTACACACACAAACCACTGAGGAAATACTTCCATTGATAATAACTGAAATGTCCACATAGGCAAATAAGAAAAATACCGCTTGAAAACTTCTTAGCGTTTGATTCAAAGATATTTATATGTATATTTTGACATGTGGTGTTAACTATTTGTGTTTTAATGGTTATGACATTTTAATGTTTTGATCTCAAAGTCTACTATCATTCAATAATTGCCTGATACCCCCACCCCATTATTTCTCACAACTGTGAAAATGTAATTAATAAAAATAGAAAAGGCTTAATCCCATAATTTTGTACAACGTTGGAAAATTTAAGTCGATAAAAATCTAAAAAAAACTGAGAAATAAACATTGATATTATTCACTGAAATTATGAAAAAAAAAATTGAATTCTGCCAAACCTAGGGATAGTTGATGCTTTTTTTTGGAACTCCCCCCCCCCCCCCCCCCCCCCCCCCACACACACACACACACAAAATTCCCCCAAAGAATGTAATGCAGTGAGGCACAACTCAGGACACCATTCTCCTGATTTGCAGAAGCCTCTATGCTGTAATAAGCAGGGAGCAGGGATATTAAGGACTGGATGAAAGGCTGGTGGAAGCTCAGTTGGTACCTTTGGAAGCAGCAAAGCAATAAAAATCTAAATCTGATTAACTGCCTCACTAAATTGTGAATATAGTTACCAGTCTCCGAGGAGAGGCAAGATGGGGAACTAGCTGATTGCAAACTTAGAAAGGGGCTTTGCTGTGCAGATGATGATCAAATACATGTACAGGAGCTGGACAATGTACTGAGAGCAGCCAGGAGTGAATGGTCTCATTGTGACCTACAGAGTGCCTGAGCCAGGCTTCTTATGCTTGTTCACAGAACTCCTTAAAGCAACAATTCCCAGTTCAGTGGTTTGGGATTTTCAGAATATTTCATCTGGTTATAAGATTTAGTAAATATGGCATCTAATCCGTCTCCCTCTGAAGCTGGAGCCTGCATTGATCAGTGTGTTATGTCTGCCTCAGCCACAGAGCATGTGAGTCAGTTATGGTAACTGTCACAGGGTCCTGGGCCCTTTAAAGGGGTCAGAGCCAGCCTACCTGTGATGGGCTCCACTGAAGGGAGGGAGCCAACCCAACTCCACCTGGGGATAGTTAATTGCCTAAATAGCTGCTAGGCAGTTGATAAAGTAAGGAGAACCTGGGCCTGATAAAAGGCTTAGGAGAGCTCAGCTAACAGGAACTCTGGAGGAGAGGAGTTTCTAGGGAGCCTGAACTAGCCACAAGCTTTCCATGCAGGGAGGCCTGGGGGAAACCTTGAACAAAGAGGGGAAAGACCACAGAGCTCTGTAGGCAGCAGCAGTGAAGCCTGAGGCTGTACAGCAGAAAGAGCTGCTGCTGGAACCTAGAGACTTCTGTTTTGGGACTGTTAAGTTTCACCCAGGCTCTGAGGTAAGAGCCTTTAACCCTCGTTCTAGTGCTGCTTGCAGAAGGCTTTATTAAAGGGAGATAGATTGCTGTAGAGCATTTTGGCTTCTCCTTCACCAAGCTATTTGTGACCTCCTTATTTTCCCATTAAGAAAGGGAAACTGAGGCAGGCCATAGCACAGCTGCACTCAGCTGTGAAAGGGGGTGTTTGGGAAGCTATGCTGCCTCTTTTACAATAACCTTGAGCTGGGTTTCTGTTGTATCATTGGGCAATGTGTGTCTGCATGACTCCTCCCACCTTGGCAAAGACTACCTATGACCCAAATAACATGATTGTCCTGTATTATTCCAGTTCAATGTTTTAAACAGACATGGGCATAATTTTCATCCAAGGAGTTTGAACAATGCTTTTAGATTCCAACAAACTCCTTCCTATTCCACCACACATAACCGCATATAGCCTTCTGTTAGTTAGAAAAATTATCATTCATGTGCATTATGTTCTAATTTCTTGATTTTAAAATGCCTCATCGAGTCTTCAGTGACCATTGTCTAGTTTTGCCCTTTGGAACTGGATGAGCTGGTCAGTGTATTCTAATGAGACTATTCATGTAAATTAAGGAGAGTTTCTGAGGCTAATATCCATGTGGCTTTCAGTTAGCAATCCATGAATATAATTTTTGGAAATCCAAACTGAGAATGATCAAGAGGAGCATCCATTTTTTGAAAATGGCAATTTATATTTCAAGGAAGCTATTTATGTTTTAATAGCCCTATCCTCTAAAGGTTCCTGGGGTCTGATACTTCTGATTAGAAAAATGATCTCTGGACCCACACTTTGTATTTGGTATTCATTACACTAACAGCCCTAATAAAGCTATCTGGTAGTAAGATGAATGCACATGATATGCAATTCCACTGTCCTTTAGTAATGAACCAACAGAGCATTACTTTAAAGTTAGAAATTTCCCCAAAGCATGCACAGAACAGCAAGTATCTAAAATAATTCTCGGGAAAAGGAGCAAACTGGGAAATATTTCATTTGCTTCTCTTAATCAGAGGGAAACTCTTACTGTTTTCTGCCTGGTTGCCGCTGTTTTCTGCCTGTTTGCCAATGTAAAGGTTGCATCAGCTAACTGTGCTGTATGGGCAATGTGTTCAAATAGCCTAAGTCCCACTTTCAAAAGTCAATGAGACTTAGGTGCCTAAGGTAACCTGATTTAGGGTGTACTGATAATATTCATTTGGATAACATGGGAATTTAATTTATTAATTTAATTTTAATTGATTTTAATAATAGTATTAATAATTATTAGCATCAATATTAATTAGTAAGGGTTTTAGGCTCGCCAATCTGTTTGATCAGAAGATAAAAGTTCTTGTCCTGAATCAGGCTCAACAGAACTTATAAAGGACCCTTGGGGGTATGACGGGAAGCTCACACTGAGACAGATATAGTTTTAAAGGCTTTTTATTAAAATTAATAATAGTAAGTTAATAGTAAAATACCCAGAGTTACAAAGTTACAATTGCATTACTGCTATTCAAAAGATACATATGATAATATAGTATTATATGCAACAAAGCTTTGGTTAATATACTCACACTCTTCCTTGATAACCTGGTGATAAGAGACATAGGAACAGCCTTGCGGTTTAGGTTTCTCAATTCTTGAGTGAGGGATTCAGTGGCTTAGAAAATGCTAAGAGCTATCAAAGCTGACTAGGGTTTACTTGACTAACTTAAACTTAAATCAAAACCTAATAAACAAACTAAGAATAAAACTTAGGGAAACCAAGCTTAGCCTACTCCTTTGAAACTTAAAGTTTAAGAAGAACAAGTATAGCCTACTAATAGTAGCAGTCATCGGAGATAGATAGAATAGATAGAGTGGAGGAAGTAAGTGAGAATAGAGTAAAGTGAGTATGGAGATGGAGTAAAGTGAGAACTGGAGTAAGTGAGAAATGGAGTACTCTATTGAGGTGGGTCACCTCTTTTATAGGGCAAATGACGGAAATCCTTCCTCTAATGCCTAAATTTCATTCCTCACCCAGAGAAATGTTAGGATACACTTACCCGATAGGCTAATATGTATGTGCGTATTGATGACAGGTATGTACGCACATCAGTCTCTTGTGGGTGTACTTGTTAAGTCTGTGGGTACAACATTGAAAACCCCCCTATGCCATTCTCCATTGTCTATTGGTCTAAATAAAAGGTCATGGACATAGGCGTGGGTACTTATCTATTTAGGTAACAAGATATAGGTCAACTTTGCCTTCTGAGTAAAAGGTCTTACTATAGATATGCTAACTTTGCCTTAGCTTAACATACAGGATATGGCCTGTAGGTCTCTTGCATTACAGCCAAACTTACTTTAATATAAATTTATAAACCTATTACAATAAACCAAATACTTAAACGATAAGAAAAGATATATGAAAGCAAGCAGGTTAGTCCTATAGGCTACAGTAACTTGGACCCATTTGAAATCTTTTCCCATGTGCATTTGTTCAGCATGATGTCAGAACATTTATCTTTTCATTATCAAGAGAGCTTTGAATTGTTCTTCAATCTTTTGAGGGAACAGGCATGTGTCTTGAAGTGTGTATGAATGATCCGTCTGAATGTGTGTAATATGTACAGTTCCTAATGCACTGCTAATTCACCCCTGTGACATATTATGGGCATGGCTGGTATTTTCCATTATAAGGCCCTATTTTTATAACTTTTTATCAAACTTCAACTGTTTATGTTTAACTTTCCATGTTGGGTGCCTGCCTCAGGCTGAAGGTTTCTGCAAAGATTTGAGACACAAAAGCTTAACTGTTTCTGAGAATGAGACAAGGGAAAAATACACTTTTCTTGCCCATGTGGTTTTTTTATTAGTATTATTATTCTGGCAATGTTTTATTTGAAAAGCTCTAGCTCATCCATGTCTGGAGCCTGGACATGAAATTTGGTAAGGAGAAGGCCTTTGTGGCAGGAATGTGCCTTTTGTTCGGCCCCTGTGAAAATTCACCCAAATTTGTGGCCTTTGAAAAAGTGCAGATTGCACATGTCAGTCAAGACTTCTTAAATTTTAGCAACTAAACTTTCCAATTTTCCATGTTCCAGCCTGGAGCTAAGTAGGACTTTTCCTTCAATTGCAGCTCTGGGCTGCTATGCTGGGTCCAGGCACTTGAATTGAGAGCAGGGAACCTATTGGAACTGGGAATCAGTGGGAACAGGGAATAGGAATAGGGAATGGCTATTGGAATAGGGAACAGCGAACTGGGATTGACTGGGCGGTGAGGCTGGTATGGGGAATCCAAAGAATTGAAAGCAGGACTTGCTTGGCAATAAGACTGGGACTGGCTAGGTGAGGAGAATGAGACTGGAACAAAAAGCCAGGGTTGGGGAAGAGACAGGACTAGGACATGGACAGGTTATAGGAGACTGGGAAGTAGGAGTCAAGCTTCAGGGGAATGGACAGAAGATGGTATGCCCACTAAAGCATACTCCCATCCAGAGCCTGGAATAGAACCCAAGATGCCTGAGTCTCACCATTCCTCTTTTTCATCAAATATCTGTGAAACCCACCGTCAGCATGTCTCTCTCATCCCCCTCTACTGCTGGTCGGCATAGAGGATTACACCTACTTTTGCTAAAAGTTACTCCATTGGATCAAGTGGCAGAGGTCTGTGCAGTGGGTCTAAAGGTTCCAACTCTTAAGCTTGCAAAGTCAGGCACTCAACAGTTAGGAAATGCCAGAATTAAGGTTGCCTGGGCAGCCTTAACTTGCTACCTTTGTGTAAATTAGGTCTGATTACATAATCACCTTCTATATTTTTCCATAGAACCCCTGCATCATTCAGTGCACAAGATGACTGCTGCTCACCCAATGAGCAGTTATTCAATATTTTGTTTTCTCCTCATTGTTCAATGTGTGGCCCCAGGCCTTACTTACTGCACACTAGTCAAACCCTTTCTGATTAAGGTCGGGGGTGGGGGGCGGAAGGGGGAAATGCACACGAGGGAATTTATCAATGGTGCTCATCACTAAAGTATGAGAGAAATTCACTTATTTGTGAAGCCATCTTCAGAGCACCTCTGTGAGGTGTGGGAGGGTGGTGGTAGACTGGGACCTGATTTTTCAGAGTACTTAGCATTATATAGCACTTCATATGTTCAAAGCCCAGCTTCCAGTGACGTCCGTTGCTGCTATGAGTGCTCTGCACTCGTTCACAATTGGTGACCACCTGGGAAAAGTTTGGTTTAAGTGACTTGCCCAACAACACATAAAAACTCTGTGGCAGAGGCAGCGGTGCCAGGATGGGGGGGACAGAGGGCCATGCCCCCAGCCCCACTTTTTACCAGCCATAAGGGCAAGCGTCGGTGGGAAGGGGTGGAGAGGAGCAAGGGTGGAAGGTGGGACCTTCGGGGAAGGGGTGGCACAGGAGTGGAACCATGGTTCTGGTGCCAGTGGCCCCCCCCCACACGCACTTTTAGGGATCTTCTGCTGCTCCTGGGTGAAGCCGGAAAAGAATTCAGTTCCCCAGGGCAGCATTCAACTGCCTTAACCAGGAGACTGCGCTCCTGCCTCATTTACTGCATGCTTTTCAACTTCTGCAACAAATGACACAGGCTACACAACTCTGATTCTTACCTAAGGCAGGTCCATCCTATGCACTGAATGAGGCAGAGGTCCTGTGGGAAAAAATAGCATGTAAGCATGTAATTAATGACTGCATCCTAATACATACACACAAGGGGGCCAAATTAGGGCTGCCCAGAGAACCTTAATTCTGGCATTTCCTAACTCTTGAGTGCTTGACTTTGCTACCTTAATAAAGTTTTTTTTAACTTAGATTTCAGTATACAATTACATATATAAATCATGGGCCTTGTTCTGTGACTGCCCTATAAAAGACAGTGCATCAAAAGTCATACGGGGGGAAGGATAACTCAGTGATTTGCACATTGGCCTGCTAAACCCAGGGTTGTGAGTTCAGTCCTTGAGGGGTGGCCATTTAGGGATCTGGGACAAAAATCTGTCTGGGGATTGGTCCTGCTTTGAGCAGGGAGTTGGACTAGATGACCTTCTCAGGTCCCTGATATTCTATGATTATGTTTCTTTAGACTTATATTAGCAGTTGAATTTGACTTTATTCTAATTTTGAAATTCTGAAATTAAAAAATTCATGGAAAAATTTGTTTTCACAAATCCACCCTCCACCCCAGTCTTTCCACCAACTATAGTTCATAGAAATGTTCAATGTTTCCATTTTCAGATTTCAAAAAGAGGAATTTTGAAAAAAGTTTTCCCCAGCCCTAATTAATAGTGGGTAAAAGTAAATGAAGAGCTCCTGCAAAATATGGATTTCATCCAATAAGTATTACCCATGTTCCATACTACTGAATGTTATTCATTTCAGTTTTAATATTCTTAAACTCTTGGGCAGGATCCTTCCATGTGGATCCATGAGCGGAGAAGATCTAGTCACATCAGGACCAGCATGACAGGGATTAGTATTGTTTCTTCAGTCACATCACCCCAGTCCCTTATTCTTGCCTATGCATGAACAGAGGTCAGTAAAGTTCAGGGTGGCAGGAGGGTAGAGGAGCAGGGCGTTTCTGTTCACTGCAGCTCCATCTTTTAACAGTTCAGGAATTTCTGTGACTGGGAGCCATGCTACATGCCAGCCGCAGATATTGAGATCAACCACAGCAGCATCCAGCTCAGGGCAGTGTCCCTCTTATTGGAACCATGCTGCCAGATGTTAGGGGGCAGCAGTTGGGCAGGTTCTACAGATCCCCTTCCTGCAGGTCTGAGTTCCACTGGGCTGGGAAGAGGTGTGCCTTCCAAATCTCATGACCCCCCTCCAGCCAGAGATGAAGGATTAAAGATCCTTCTTTCTTCCTTCTCCTCTTTGCTCCAGTGGTTTCTCTGTATGAGTGATGTGTGTTGGCCTTACTTTCTGTAATAGACGTAGATGAAAAAATTGTGATGAAAAATGTCTTGCTTTTTTAGGAAGACAAAACTTTAAGAACATAAGAACGGCCATAGTAGGTCAGACCAATGGTTCAAATAGCCCAGTATCCTGTCTTCCGACAGTGACCAGTGCCAGGTGCTTCAGAGGGAGTGAACAGAACAGGGTAATTATCAAGTGATCCATCCCCTGTTGTCCAGTCTCAGCATCTGACAGTCAGAGGTTTAGGGGTACCCAGAGCATGCAGTAATTAACTTTCATGTTAACTTTCTGAGACACAAGGGTAGGTGAAGTAATATCTCTTATTGGACCAACTCCTGTTGGTGACAGAGGCTTGGTCTACACTACCCCCCCTAATTCGAACTAAGGTACGCAACTTCAGCTACGTGAATAACGTAGCTGAAGTTCGAAGTACCTTATTTCGAATTAGTTCAAACTTACCTTGGTCCACACTCGGCAGGCAGGCTCCCCCGTCGACTCCGTGGTACTCCTCTCGGCGAGCTGGAGTACCGCAGTCGACGGCGAGCACTTCCGGGTTCGACTTATCGCGTCCAGACTAGACGCGATAAGTCGAACCCAGAAGTTCGATTTCCAGCCGTCGAACTTGCCGGTAAGTGTAGCCAAGGCCAGAGACAAACATTCGAGCTTATGCAGAGTTCTTTGTCAGGTCTGAGAGAGGTACTCAGTATCACAGATACATTTCCCAGGCCTGAAGAAGAGCTCTGTGCAAGCTTGAAAGTTTGTCTGTCACCAACAGAAGTTGGTCCAGTCAAAGATATTACCTCACCAACCTTGTGTCTCTAATATTCTGGGACCAACATGGCTACAACAACACTGCATGCAATCTTAGGGTATGTCTACACTACGAGAGTAGTTCGATTGTACTTAAATCGAATATGTGGAATCGATAATACAAAGTCGAACGTGTGTATCCACACTAAGGGCAGTAATTCGACTTTGTGAGTCCACACTAACGGGGCAAGCGTCGACATTGGAAGCAGTGCACTGTGGGCAGCTATCCCACAGTTCCCGCAGTCCCCGCTGCCCATTGGAATTCTGGGTCGAGCCCCCAATGCCTGCTGGGGAAAAAAATGTGTCGAGGGTGGTTTTGGGTAAATGTCGTCATCCAACCGTCACTCCCTCCCTCCCTTCCTGAAAGCGCCGGCGGGCAATCAGTTCGCGCACTTTTCTGCTGAGTGACAGCGCGGACGCCACAGCACTGCAAGCATGGAGCCCACTGCGACCATCGCTGCAGTTATGGCCGTTGTCAACACCTCGCACCTTATCAGCCACCTTTTCCAGAGGCAGATGTTCAGAAATCGGGCGAGGAGGCTATGGCAGCGCGATGAGGACATGAAGTCTGAGAGTGGCACAGACCTGTCACAAAGCACGGGACCCCGCGCCATGGACATCATGGTGGCAATGAGTCATGTTGATGCCGTGGAACGGCGATTCTGGGCACGTGAAACAAGCACTGACTGGTGGGACCACATAGTGCTGCAAGTCTGGGATGAATCCCAGTGGCTGAGAAACTTTCGCATGCGGAAGGGAACTTTCCTTGAACTTTGTGAGTTGCTGTCCCCTGCCCTGAAGCGCAAGGACACCCGGATGCGAGCAGCCCTGACTGTCCAGAAGTGAGTGGCCATAGCCCTCTGGAAACTTGCCACGCCAGACAGCTACCGGTCAGTCGCGAACCACTTTGGCGTGGGCAAATCTACCGTGGGGGTTGTTGTGATGCAAGTAGCCAAGGCAATCGTTGATGTACTGCTGTCAAAGGTAGTGACCCTGGGAAACGTGGAGGCGATCATAGATGGCTTCGCAGCGATGGGATTCCCAAACTGTGGTGGGGCCATAGATGGAACTCACATCCCTATCCTGGGACCGGACCACCAGGCCAGCCAGTACATTAATGGAAAGGGCTACTTTTCCATGGTGCTGCAAGCACTGGTGGACCACAGGGGACATTTTACCAACATCTACGTCGGATGGCCGGGCAAGGTTCATGAAGTTCGTGTTTTCAGGAACTCTGGTCTGTTTAGACGGCTGCAGGAGGGTACTTACTTCCCGGACCATAAAATAACTGTTGGGGATGTCAAGATGCCTATAGTGATCCTCGGGGACCCAGCCTACCCGCTAATGCCCTGGCTCATGAAGCCCTATACAGGCACCCTGGACAGTGAAAAGGAACTCTTCAACTACCATCTGAGCAAGTGCAGAATGGTGGTGGAGTGTGCTTTTGGACGTCTCAAGGGGAGATGGAGAAGCTTATTGACTCGCTCCGATCTCCGCGAAACCAATATCCCCATTGTTATTGCAGCTTGCTGTGTGCTCCACAATCTCTGTGAGAGCAAGGGGGAAACCTTTATGGCGGGGTGGGAGGTTGAGGCAAATTGCCTGGCTGATGATTACGCCCAGCCAGACAGCCGTGCGATTAGAAGAGCCCAGCGGGAAGCGCTGTGCATCCGGGAGGCTTTGAAAGCTAGGTTCCTCAGTGAGCAGGGTAACCTGTGACAATTTTGTTGGTTTACAGAGAAGCTGAACCTGGCCCCGTTTCTTTACCCAGTGACTGTTCACAATCCTCTCCAGTTTCATACCCCGTTCACCCCCTTCCAACCCACATTTAAAAATAAAATCACTGATAATTTGTTAATGAACAACGTTTTATTTATTACTGTTTTCGCGGGAAAGTGTTGAAACTGGGACGCAGACTGTGGTGGGGAGCGGGTGTAGTGTACTCATGCAAAGGACGCTTCTAAACTCGAGGAATGCCAGGCTCCTGCTTCTACAGTGGTCCGCACTGGCGGACTGATTGTTTGAACGGAGCCTGCCACCCCTCCTGTTCGGGACTCTGTGTGTGGGGGCTATGTGACTTTGTGGCAGGGGGAGGACGGTTCAGATTCCCTGCTGCGTGGCTCTGTGATCCAGGATAAGGACCGCTGCATAAGATCTGTAACCGCCCTCCCACCGCCAAAAAATCTCATAGCTCCCCGCCCCCAACAGACAATGAAAACCGCCTCCCAGACTGACCAGGGTGCCTAGTGACTGCACTGTGTGTGTGACCTGCTGCTGAACCTGCCCCTGTGTCTGTACCAACCACCTTTCCCCCCCTTAAAACAGACTGTCATCTAAAAAAAACATGATGGAAACAGCAATTAACAGAAACGTATTTTTTATTAGCAAATGGACAGTTAGGGGATGAAACTGGGATGGGGGATTGGGTGATGCGGGAAGGAAAGGACTTATCAAATTTTGGGGAATGACAGCCTCCTGCCACTTGAGCAGTCTGCAGGGGTAGAGTGACAGTTTTCACGGGCTCTGCAGCCCCTCCTTCTTGGTACTTTCGGTGAGGGGGGTATGGGACTTTGTGGCGGGGGATGGTGGTTACACATAGACTGCAGCGGGGCTCTGTCCTCCTGCCTCCGGTCCTGCAGAACATCCACAAGGCGCCGGAGCGTGTCCGTTTGCTCCCTCATTAGTCCAAGCAGTGTTTGAGTCGCCTGCTGGTCTTCCTGCCGCCACCTCTCCTCCCGTTCGCTGTGTGCTCGCTGGTATTGGGACATGTTCTCCCTCCACTGACTCTGCAGGGTTGCCTCGGCTCGAGAGCAGCCCATAAGTTCTGAGAACATGTCGTCCTGTGTCCTTTTACGTCTATGCCTAATCTGCGACAGCCTCTGGGAGTCTGATGACAGGGCAGGTCGGGAGACAGCCACAGCTGTGGGATGGGAAAAAGGGAGTGAATTCCTCAGAAAGATAAATTTTTGGGTGAACAAAGAAAATAGTCTTTCTCTGTGAAAAAGACCATTCATAGCACCTATCACATGCGCACTCAGGACAAGGTCGAATTTTCAGCCTTCGCATTCAGTCCCTGGGGTCCTGCAGTGCAGATCACAGAATCGGAACAGCACAGCAGAATTTGGGTAGCGGGCTGACATGGTAAGCCGTAGACTTGTGGCAGCTTAAAACTGCCCTACTTTCACGTTGAAATAATAGCACTGCCCTACTTTCACGTTGAAAGCAATGCTCCTAGCGTTGGCCAGTTCCTGCTGCCAGCAATCCGGCAAGCATGAACTCTGCCCCTGTCCCACCCCCTTGCGGCTGTCCCCGGGAAAGATCCCTCTATGCTGCCCCTCTCCCGCCTCCACCGCATGGCTGTAAACCGGCGGTTACAGTTCTGTAAAGGAACAGGGAAGCAGTCCCAATACTAACATTGCCCTAATTCAAAGCAGGTGACCATGAGCGACATCACTCTGATGCGTATTTCTGACAGCGAGAAAGAACGCATGCTTCGGGAAAGCCTCCAAAGACCAGGGCCGTATGCTGCCATGCTGTGCAAGGCAATGATCCCGGAGTACTTGATGATAGCCTGGTGCAGAAATGTTTCCTACTACGGAGGACACAACAAGGCCGCTCTCCCAAGGAACCTCATGCAAAGGCTTTCCAATTACCTCCAGGAGAGCTTCCTCGAGATGTCCCAGGAGGATTTCTGCTCTATCCCCGGATATATTGACCGAGTTTTACTGTAGCTGCACTGGCAAGGGCTAAACAGTACAGTGCCTAGGGCAAACCAATCAAGATTTACCGGACATTGTTAGATTTTTTTGCAGCAGTTACACTACCAAAGACTAGAACTTTAAGTGCCTAGGACAGTCTAATCATGAAAAAGCCACAGTTAATATTTATATTCTTTTATAAATAAATGTTTACATGTTTAAACCACTTACCGGCTGATCCTTCCCCCGATTCTGGGTCCGGGTTAACGGCTGGGGACAGTTGGTAGGGGATCTCTGTGAGGGTGATGAAGAGATCCTGGCTGTCTGGGAAATCAGCGTTGTAAGCGCTGTCGACTGCCTCGTCCTCCTCATCTCCTTCCTCTTCTTCCCCGTCCACTACCATCTCAGAGGAAGCGGGCGTGGACAATATCCCATCCTCAGAGTCCACGGTCAGTGGTGGGGTAGTGGTGGCGGCCGCACCTAGGATGGAATGCAGTGCCTCGTAGAAACGGCATGTCTGCGGCTGGGATCCGGAGCGTCCGTTTGCCTCTTTGGTCTTCTGGTAGCCTTGTCTCAGCTCCTTTATTTTCACGCGGCACTTCGTTGCATCCCGGCTGTATCCTCTCTCTGTCATTGCTTTGGAGATCTTCTCGTAGATCTTTGCATTCCGTCTTTTTGATCGCAGCTCTGAAAGCACGGACTCATCGCCCCACACAGCGATCAGATCCAAGACTTCCCGATCAGTCGATGCCGGGGCCCTCTTTCTATTCTGAGATTGCATGGCCATCTCTGCTGGAGAGCTCTGCATCATTGCCAGTGCTGCTGAGCTCGCCACGATGTCCAAACAGGAAATGAGATTCAAACTGCCCAGACAGGAAAAGGAATTCAAATTTTCCCGGGGCTTTTCCTGAGGGCTGGTCAGAGCATCTGAGCTCTGACTGCTGTCCAGAGCGTCAACAGAGTGGTGCACTGTGGGATAGCTCTCGGAGCTATTAGCGTCGATTTCCATCCACACCTACCCTAATTCGACATGGCCATGTCGAATTTAGCGCTACTCCCCTCGTTGGGAGGAGTACAGAAGTCGAATTTAGGAGACCTCTATGTCGAACTAAATAGCTTTGTGTGGACGGGTGCAGAGTTAATTCGATTTAGCGCTGCTAAATTCGACATAACCTGCTAGTGTAGACCAGGCCTTAGTGTTCTGTTTTTTTCTAATAAAAACAACAAAAGATAAAACTCTAATTTTAGAGTTCCTTTCTAAATTTTTCCATAGAAAACACGAAGTACTTTCTGATCAGCTCTAACAGTGCATAGCTCTGATATGGGAGGACAGAGGCAAGGTGACTTGCCAGGGCTGTCACAGCTGGTCTGTGGCAGAGCCAGGAGTACATCCCAGGTCTGCTGATACCGAGCCCTGTGCTGTTAGCAACCAGGCCTAAATAACTACACCTTTACCCCGCTATAATGTGACCCGATATAACACGGGTTCGCATATAGTGCGATAGCAGCGGGGCTCCGGCGGCGCTTTAAAGGGTCCAGGGCTCTGGCTGCTGTGGGGAGCCCCCAGTCCTTTAAATCACCACTGGAGCCCTGCCGCTTATACCCCGGAGCTGCAACAGTGGGGCTCAGGCAGCGCTTTAAAGGGTCCAGGCTCCCCGCAGCGGCCAGAACCAGGAGCTCTTTAAATCACCGCCAGAACCCTGCCACCACTACCCTGGGACTGTGGCAGCGGGGCTTGCCGGCGATTTAAAGGGCCCGGGCTCCCCGCAGCGGCCGGAGCCCGGAGCTCTTTAAATCACTGCCTGAGCCCTGTCACCCCTACCCCAATATAACGGGGTTTCAGCTATAACACGATAGGGATTTTTGGCTCCCCATGACCGCGTTATATCGGGGTAGAGGTGTACTGTCAAAATATGAATGTTGCCATTTTAATGGCAATCACTGTAAGAAGATTAGGCAGCTGTCTGAAGTCAGAAAATCGTATCTCTAATTCATCCAGAACCAAGTATTTAAATATAATAGGTGGAATAATGTACTTGTGTCCCTCATTCATGAGTAGCATGAGATTTAAAAAAATCCATGTTATGCATATTAAACCTCTTCACTTCTGTGCTCTGCTATAGCAACTCAGCCTCCATAGAATGTGGCAGCATTTAATTTAAGCACTGCCAAATGCTGGTACTTCACTAGGTATATGAGACAGCAGTGGAGGTGAATTTTGACCCATGCACCTGTTTTGATAGGCAGCAATGACATAACACTCTCCAACAGCAGGAAAATAAGCAACTACTATACTTCTGTGCACTAATTTACCCTGTTTTTATCTATCAGCAATCTATCCACCACAATACACCACTATTTAGATATAAAACTATTTGTGTCCCATTTAAATTATTTAGTTGTGCTGTATTCTCGTAAATCTTACATCCTGCACCCTTCTCTTAATAGTGAAGTAAAAATAAGTATACAGTCAACAACTTTGTCTATCTTTAATAAAATGTTGGTAACTAAAACTAGGATTTTCAAATATGCCTAAGGAGGTAGGTGCCTACCTCCTATTGAAAGTCCTCAGGCCCTATATGTACACACAGTAAGACAGTCCCTGCCCTGAAGA
>NW_027052709.1:779034-798450 GCF_011386835.1 Chrysemys picta bellii
TTCTGCTGCCTTGTGAGTTTCATAAGTCTCTGAGCAGTGTTCTACTTTGCATTGTACTTGGCTAGTGGATCTCAACCTTTTCAGACTACTGTACCCCTGTCAGGAGGCTGATTTGTCTTGTGTACCCCAAGTTTCACCTCACTTAAAAACTACTAGCTCACAACCTCACAATTAAAAATACAAAAGTGTCTCAGCACACTATTACTGAAAAATTGCTTGCTTTCTTGTTTTTACCATATAATTATAAAACAAATCACGACCCCAGGTTGAGAAACGCTGATATAGTATATAGAGCAGTATAAACAAGTTATTGTCTGTATAAAATTTTAGTTTGTACTGACTTGGCTACATGAAAGGCACTAGGATTTTGTAAAACTAGGCAACATCTAGATGAGGGGATGTACCCCCTGGAAGACCTCTGCATCCCCCCCCCAGGGGTACACATACCCCTGGTTGAGAACAACTGTACTTGGCCATTGTTTGTTGGAATGGATGACTGTCCCCTGCAGTCATCAATTAGTATTCTTGCTGGAGGACATTGCTACTTTTAGAGAATAGTATGATGACTGTGACAAACCCCAAGACGCTTTCCTAGATATAGCCTAAAGTCTATAAGCCCTGAGGGGTTTGTTTGTTTTTGCAACCTCTTTTAGTTTCTTTGCAACCTTTGATGAGTGGGTAGTGGACAGAGTGGTGCACTGAGATGAAAGAGGTGAAGTGACTCTATCGGTCTGACTTTACTCCTAGCCATATTTTCTTGTTGTTTTTTTAAATTCCTCTAATCATTTTGGTTCATTTGATCATCTGCTTTCCCCTGTGAGAACCTTTATCGGTTCAGTGAACTACTGCACGTATTTCATTAATGCATAAATAATGAGTAGAGTGAGATCATCTCATTGATTGGTAGATGCCTCATTATCTGCTGTATACTTGCTGTGGGACCCTCAGGGGGGCCTTTCTGCTACGAGTCTATACACTGTTATTTCGTTTGGCTTGTTTTCTTATTGTATGTGCACAAATAATTCAATAAACATGGCATTACAATTTCATATTTTATACAACATAATCTCTTGTCTCCCCTCCTCCTCACAGTAAGTAATAATATAATTATTTCAAATGTTCAATCGGGCTGTTTGTGGCTGTGTCTAGGCAGCTGATTGTAGTTTTGTGCTATATGTCTGGAATCTTATTCACTCTCTGTATTGGTGAGGTTGATGCTCATGACTCAGGAGTTATGTAGTCAGCATGGACAGACTAACACTCCCTTAAATGGACTGACGGTTATTTGGGACAACAAAAGGGCAACTGAAAGTGGCTTTACTGTCTTTGGAGCCAACCAGCAGAAGGGGTGGACAAAGGCAAATGCACTCATCTCAATGGGATTCAAATGTGTTCTACCAGCCTCCTGTGATTGATGGAAGGCCCAAGTGCTGACTGGAAACAGAGTGTGAACCCCCTCCCCCACCCCCCAGTCAGTGATGTGTGTGATAGGGGAAGTTGGAGTCTTTGGTCCATGCTAAAATTAAAGTGTGGGATTTCATAGCGCTCAGCATTAGCCTAACTCTGTTCCCAGTGAAGTCATTGGTAAAACTCCCATAGACTTCATAGGAGCAGAGTTAGTCTGGTTGAGCATTTCTGAAAGTCCCACACTAAACTCTTAATTCTCCAGATAGAAAAATTAGTGCTCTCAAGACCTCCATGTCTGCCCCCAGGCCAACACACCTACCTCTTGCAGGCTTGCTTATGTCTATAGAAGGGGATCCGTTTTTGGCACCTGCTAACAGTTAGAATAGCGCCCCTGCCAGTGAACTCTGATATAGCATAGGTAACTTAGAGGAGCCAATGTTAATTACTTTGGTGTAACACCCATGTCAGTGAGAGCCAGAGACTCAGCATCAGGCCCCTGTATTTTATACAGCTCTCTGACTTAATCCGGCCCTGACCCATCACACACACAGCAACATGGGTATGCTCCAGCCCTACCCTTTCTAAATGGTGGGCAAGATTTGGATAAGACAGCAAGCTGAGCCAACTGACTCCATTTTCATCACAAGGTGTCCCTCAGGGTTGTTTATTGGCCCCATTCCTTTTTAACTTTTATATTAATGAGGTGGTGGTGACGGGGTTATAGGAGGGGTACAGTATTTCCCTCCCAAAATTTTGTACCGATTTATGTTGGTTCTTCTTTTCACAGAAGACTTGGTTTTGCTGTCCCAAACTCCTCAGGGCTTGAAGCATATGTTAAAGGATTTTAGCTCTCTTAGTCAGCAGGAGTGCCTGACTCTAAATGATCAGAAAACTGAAGTAATTTCCTTTGGCCACAGACCAAGGCTGCATAAGTGGATGATTGATGGACATAATATTGAACCGGTCAGGTTTTTCCCTATTTGGGAACTTGTTTTACATATAATGGTCAATGGAATAAATATAGAGAGCAAGTGAAGAGGAGACCTGTAAATTTAATTTCACGTGGGTCCATGGGGGCAGTTTTATTGCACCAGCTCTGGGCTAACATCAGGCTCCAGACACCAGCACAGCAAGCACGTGCCTGGGATGGCACGCTGCGGGGGGCGGCATGCCAGTCCCTGTGAGGGCGGCAGTCAGGCAGCCTTCGGCGGGTTCGGCAGCAGTTCGGCAGCAGGTACGCCTAAGGCACGGGACTGGCAGATCACCCGCAGAAATGCCGCCCAATCCGCGTGACCAGCGGACCTCCCACAGGCATGCTGCCGAAGACAACCTGACTGCCGTGTTTGGGGTGGCAAAAAACATAGAGCCGCCCCTGGCTAACATCTGTGCCCAGTTATTATACAGTGTGGAAACTTGGGGCTGGAAAGATCTTATGGTGTTAGAGGTTGTGCAAAATAAATTTTTAAGGTGAGTGCTTGACTTCCCAAATTATAGCTCAGCTGCTTTACTTATGGCAGATGTAGGGGACTACATTACTATTTCGACTAAAACTCAATGTCTTTACTTTATTGACTATGTGTTCAGCATATGAATCTACAACACATTCCAAGGCTATGTCTGGAGGATCAGCTTAACAAGACACATCCCCTAAAGTTCTCCTGGCTTTTGCAAATCTGTTATTCAGTCCATTCCTTAGTTTTCTCAGAACTTGACCTGGCAAGGATCCCAGGCAAGAGTGTGAAATCTTTAATCAAGCTTAAAACAGAAGATATGTGCTAACAACTGGGAATGGCAGTTGTCCATAAAACAAATATATCTCCTTGGCTTTCTCATTTGAAGAATATCCATAGTTATGAGAAATATTTGGGTATTTTGAACCATATGTTAGGGAGGGCTTTTATGGCTCTGTTTTCAAACTATGCAGATGGCCTCTCTGGATAGGAGGTATGCTGGTATCAAGAGACATCATCAGCTTTGTCCATGCAGTTCTAGTAAGATCGAAGATCTATCACACTGTCTAATTTCTTGTAACCTGTATAGTCACCAGGCTCACACGCTTCTTCCCACTCTGGCTTAAAAACTAGAATACTTACCGCGTAAGAGAAATATTTTTATTATACAGACTGTTACCTTATTTGCCTGATTGATCACAAAAATAAGAAAAAAGAATGTGAAAGAGAAGCATCCCAGTCCTGTGTTCTACTAGATCACACTGCTTTTGCCAGCAAAAAGCCATTATTGATATAAGGGTTTTAATATGACGGACTATATTAATCCCTGGTAGTACTCCACTGAAGACAGTGTGCTTGGATACTATGGAGTAATCTGATTAAAAAACCTGTAAAACCATTTAGGCCCGGTGACGGGTTCCCCCATGGGTGCCACCTGGAACTGGGGTACCACTGAGCCCTCTGACCCACCAGCCTGGGCTCCCTCTCACATTGTGCTGCTGTGACAAGCTGCAGACATGCTCCCAGTCTTACACTTCCACCACCATTCATACAGGCAGGGACGCGCACAGCTGCAGTTACACGCAGGCTCTGGCCAGCCACTGCATGAACCAACAATAAAGAGGCTACAGCCAAGATACCCCCGGCTTCCCAGTCTAGGACCCCAGAGCTGTACCATCCTCCCCTGGTCCAAACCCCAACCAGTATGAATTTATTATACAGTTCACCTCCCCCTCAATGTGGAGAGGAAATGCAACCAGCCTGCTGAGCTAAGATTCCCACGCACTTCACTCCAAACTCACTGGTTTAGATTAAAACATAAAATAATTTTCTTAATTACAAAAAAGATAGATTGTAAGTGATTGTAAGTGATAGCAAACAGATCAAAGCAGATTACCTAGTAAATAAACAAAAATGCAAACTAAGCCTAAGATACTAGAAAGATAGAATATGAATTAGCAAACTCTCATCCTGGCTGATGATCTAAGCAGGCTGGCAGATTCTCAAGGTACAATCTGCAATTGCTTTACAGCTTGGAATCCCAAGGTTTCATACACGGGCTAGAAACCCCTTTAGCCTGGGTCCAGCACTTCCCCCCATTCAGTCTTTGTTGCTCAGTTGTTTCCAGGAGTCTTCTTGTGTGGGGAATGAAGAACAACTGATGATGTCACTCCCTGCTTTATATAGCTTTAGCATATGGCAGGAACCCTTTGTCCTAAAACACAGTTTGTGGGAAAACACTGACATCCCAGGAAGGCATCCAGAGTCAAGTGGCTTGGTCACAGGCCCTTGAATACCTTGTTGAGTCATAGCAGCCATTACTTATGGGCTGTCTGGAACGTTTACAGGAAAATTCACCAGATGATGGATAAGCATCTCCCAAGGCCTATTGTTTTCCCTAATGACTCATTGCCCTGAATAGGCCCTTCCCCATCCACAATCTAGACTGGAAGCATCTTGCCTAGTGGGCATCACCCAGGTGTAACTATATTTGAAATACAGATACATAGTCAATATTCATAACTTCAGATACAAAAATGATAGATGCATACAAATAAGATAATCATATTCAGCAAATCATATCTTTTCCAATGACATCTTACATGACCTGTCTCATACAAAATGCATCATAATCATACCATAATTGTATCCTAATAATGCCACTGTGAAGAATATGGGGTGCAGTGTGACAGGGCCATTTAGATTTTTCATTTGATTTTGTTGTCACATTTTATATTAAAGTTACATTGGCGATCTTGTCTACTAAGTGACCAGGTTGAATTTATTTTGCCGATAGGCTCTTTCATGGCACTCTCCATGCAGGAATGGAGTGTTTCTCAAACATCAATGGAGTTATCCCTACGACACCTCTGAGGAAGGGAAATACCTATTTTATAGACAGGGAAATGAGGCACAGAGAGGTAAAGTGCCTTGCTCAAGGTCATATATGAAGACTGTGACAGAACTGGGAATTAAACCCAGGTCTCCTGAGTCCTAGTCCAGTGCTTTATCCACAAGGCCATATTTCTCACAATTCACAGTCAGTCAATGCTGTGTTGTGTCAGTCACTTCTCTCAAATTTCCATTCCTTGCAGACTTATGTTTCCATATAAATCACCCTGAATCCTCCACTGATTCAATTCTACTTGCTGCAGCTGCCTAACTTCATAGAAATTCTGAAGGACTGGCTTTTGCAGCTGATGTTTCATGTATGGGCTGCTGGAGATAGGACCATCCCCAGGCTATCTAGAAATGAAACAGCGTGAACAGCAGCATGTTCTTCATTGCTCATTCAACACCCCTTCCTCTGAAATTTTTCAGCTAAACTGCAGGTAGGGGGGAAAGACAGCTGGGAAATGCTTGTGTATCTCCGTGTTCTAATAGCTGTGGTGTCGGGGGTAAAGCAGAGTGGGCTTTGGAATGCCGCATGACCATTTCAGTGATATTCTCAGCTGCAGTAACATTTGCATATGATGCGTAGTAAGGGTGCTGCATAAACCCATCATGAGAGAAGCAGACAAGACAAAGGGAGGGAGAAGTACTGAGGTGATGTGACTTGCTCAAAGTTGCACAACGGGTCGTTGGCAGAGTCAGGGACAGAACTCTCATCTCTGTTTCTACGTCAGCTCTCAAACCACTGCTCCACACAGCCTCTTTTTTTTCCTCACAGAATATGCAAGCACACATAACTCTTAGTCAGGTGTCTCACGCACACGGTATGTGAGGATATAGAAACACTCTGCCTGAGACTTTTGTGCTCTTAGGTGCCTCTGTGCTGAGGTGAATTTCACCCTTCACCCAGTCTTCTACACACACCTTCTGCTCCACACAGAGGGCTTAAGTGTCATGTAGTATCTTGTGTGGATCCCCTGCACTTCAGTGAATTTTACCCTTCATGTTACAGGCAGTGAAAGTGCCATTCAGTTGCCTAGCACTTCCTTTAAATCTTTGTCCCTTCTCCCCATCACCACATCTCCTGTTCTTCCCATTCATCATGTCTTTGTAGAAAAAGTTGAATAAATAGCAACTTCAGTAGAATTAAGTGCACTATACTGAAGTTATGGGGTTTACCCTTTTACCTAGATGTTCCAGCTTGTGCTGCCATTGTAGTCTGAAGAGGCCATAAAGAGGTCTGGTGGGATTCCCCCACATTTGGTTTTGAATGACTGCTGCACCCCAATGATTGGGCATGAAACGTTCAGAAGGCCATTATTAGATTGAAAATCCCGCTCTAGACATGTCTCCAGCGTGTCTCAGCTAAAAGGCTGGCTGTGTCCTGAAGTCCTTTAAGTCACCAAATGGTTAAGACATTGGACTTTAACTCCAGCAGACAAATGTCTGCATGGATTCAAATACCTCTTCTGGCACAAAAAATGCCACAAGTGCTCAGATACCAGTCACAGGCTGAGTGTAAGAACCTAAATAGAACAAAACCATTACCAACACAATTTTTTCTCCTCTCTGCATCGTCACCCTGATGCAGGCCTGTGATAGCTTCCTGGAAAAGGCTGTGACTTCTTGGGAGAGGCTTTGTTTCTGTATCCAGTCTCTGAAAGGCAGGTGCCTGTTTTGTTCCTCTTGTGTGTGTGTAAGAGTAACTCCAACAAGCCCTTGACTTGATAGGCAGCACTAATTTTTACTGCAGCCAATCTCTGGAATGTAGGATCCTAGTGGTGTAGAAAATGTGCAAGCCTGTAAATAACAAAAACCTTTTAGCTTTGCCTTTTAACAAGACAGTGATAAGGAATCCTTAGGAATAAGTCATACTTGGAGTACAGTTTAGATCTACATTGGTATTGACAGTAGTATATAAAATATCTCTTCTGTATATTTCCCTGCAGTTAATTTTTTTCTTTATACTGACAATGGTGATACTCTACTTGTAAACTGTTATAGAATAAGTCTTTCATAATTGTAGCTGGGAGCCATAACTGAAAGGCATAACTAAAACTTAAGGCTTGATCAGAATAGCAGATGCCACCTAGAAACACTTCCTGATTGACACCTGAAGGGGTGTTTGGTTCGAAAGGGATGTCCATCCTCTTAATTGGGCATTGGGGGTCCCATCAAAATCAAATGTTGCCCTTTGACTGAAGGAGGCCATGGAATGGTAATAATAGGGAAAGGTGTATAGTGCTGTTCCAGCAATAAAAAGGAAGATCTACAAAGGCACAAATTGCAATTAGTCACCTTCATTCATTCTCTCTTGCCCCCCTCCCCTGGTCCCAAATAACATTAGATAAGGCCAGAATTTTCAGAAGGGCTCTGCACTCATTTGGGGCCACACTTTCCAAAGGCAATAATCGGAGGTGTTGGTGCTGAGTCCTCTTGAAAATCTGGCCCCACACGTTTAGCAGTAATTATTATCTTATGTTATCAAACGTTTCCACTTATCCTCTCTCATGGTTGGCATCTCAGTCCATTAGTCATAAAGAACATTTAGAGGAAATAGGTACGCTGTCTGTTTGTGGTACCTGATTGTTGCCCTATGTTACTGGTATGTTGTAAGTTAATGAAAGACTTGATAACTCATGAGTAGAAAAAAGCTATGTCCTCATTCACAAAGGTAAATGACAGAACATATATCAGCCATCAGCTATACTGTCTCCTTCCCTCTTCTGCCACAAAATCTATATTCTCTATCTGCATATACATACACACATGCACAGTGTACTGTTACATACACAATAAAACTTTCAGTAAAGATTAAATGGAAAAACTTACTCCCAGTGTTTTTAATATGCTTGATGAAGCAGAAGAACAATCTAATTACAGTGACACAGTGCAGCCTAGGATGGGACAGACTTCCATAATGAACAGCTTAAAACTCTCATGATAGGTGCTCATCTATCACTGTTACAGAGTACATGTGACAAAAACAGGCACTGGTTTAGCAGCAGGTGAAGTGTCAATGACATAGCAGCCAAAGGAAACTTGGAAAGATTCAGTCCCAGGTTTCTTTCCCAATCCTACATCTGTTCTATACTCGTCCTTCTGACAGAGCCAAAACTTTTTAGTATCTTGTGCACAGGTATGTACCACTAAGGATAGTGGGGCTGATTCTGCCCTTGGAATCTGCACACGGATCTCCAATGTAGTCATGATTGTCTCTGTTTATTGAATATCCCCTGCAACACATCCTGATCCTTCCTGGTAACTGTGGATTATGAGGAACTTTATAACCTCTCCACAGTCAGATCCTTGACAGTGGTGCAAAGGGGTTAGGAAGCCCTTTAAACTGTCAACTTGCATAGACTAATCCTGGTGGGCAGGATGCCCATGTAGCAAATTCAACGTCACCTGCTGCCAACCCTACTGGTATTGGAGCAGGAGATGGACTGGCTGGCGGGCACTGTGCTCTGGTGATTCTGGGCCAGTGGATAGCTTCTAGGCCTTAATGATGATAAATATGGTTTTTAATTCCCTTTGTCAACTCAACACTTTCTACAAGCATTAAATTTAGCACACAAGTAGTTATGAAATTCTATGACATCACTGGTAATGTTTTAACCAGCTGCATGTGAGTATCACAACAGCATCAGTGCTGGAAGGGAGAGGGCAGAAGCCAGGCCAATGCTAGATAGCCACTAAATGGGGAGAACAAAAGGCATAAATGTCCTTAGAGTAGAGAAGGGTGCCTAAAGCCTAAGGAAGATTATCCTGGCGAGGGGAAATGATGCATTTTAGAACTCAGTTGTATGGTTTTGTTAGGGAACACCACAAAGTGATATGCAAAGCTAAGTGCCTTATACAGGAGTTCACAGGAGAGTCATCCCATAGATATTTTAGGAAAATAGAGTTATGTTTTGTTGAAGTCAGGATAGCAATGATGAGTAAAGCCTGATCCTTAGCTGGTGTCAATTAAAGTCAATGGTGCTATGCCAATTTACACTGGCTAAGATTCCAGACCAGTTTGTTTATACTGAAGCTAGTAGGTTTTCAACCCAGCTGCCTTGTTCTGGCCTAGGCTACAAAGTGTTCCTTAGGAATACTGACGAGTATAAATACAGGTGGAATTTTCAACAATTTCTTGGCAGCATAAGTTCAAGTGAAAGTCCGTGAGACTTGTATGCCGAAGACTCTTTGAAAATCCTACTCTAAAGGTTTTGTAAACCCATTATTACATAGGATTCATCTGTATAAAACCCCTCTATCTTCCAATCATGCAAATTTAAGTCAGTTCTGTTATTAATTAGAACCATGCTTTATTTGATGGAATGGCATACGTTTTAAAGGGATACTTAGTTGGGAACAATGCGGATTTTTTCAAAGAGATGCAGCTGTTAAAAGGAGTTATTGTGACAGGCCACAGACTTAGGTGCAGTTTGCCATCTGATACTTCCTAAACTCATCAGCAATGTAGGATTTTATGAAAATCCACTGTTTTCCCGGTATATTTGAAAATAGGAGCTATTAGTTATTTGGGAGGAGACTATGGGAGTTGGGCACTTAAGTCCCCTTTGTGCCTTTGAAAATGTCTCCCTTGCTTAATAAAAATGGATGCTTACCCAGCTGCTATTAAGGAATGAAGTGCAGACAGGAATGTGTAGCTTCTAATTGAATATCTGCAACAGAATGTTCAGATTTTGGCATCCGAAGTTTCCACTTCGCTGAGTCCTAAACCAGCAAAGCACTTAAGCTTGTCCGTAAGTTCCATTGACTTCAGTGGGAAGAAAGCACATGCTCAAAATTTACCCAGTGCTTATGTGCCTTGCAGGATTGGGGTCTTGGTAGAATAGCCGCAATACATTTTGTTCGGGAGACTCCTCCAGTCTCCTGCTTGAATTCAAAGATGAGAGAGGTAAATGGGACAGGGAAAGAGTAGAAGAGGATTATGTCTGCATCTTTTATAGGAGCAAAAGTAAGTTAGGTGTCTAAATCTTATTACATTTTATTGAGACTTGGTCACCAAACTTCTTTAGGCTTCTTTAGAAAATCGCACCCAAAATAATCCCCCTCTCCTTTCCCCCCCAACCTCTATTTGCTCTTTCACCTTTTCAGGTTTCCTTTCGTAACCCTGCATAAGGGAACTGTGAGAGGGAGTTAGAGGAGTGTCCTAAACGTATCATGGATTACCTGACCACGTCAAGTGCTAATCCTTTCTAACATGGCCCTAGTAGGTACTAATGTCTTGTGACTGTGTCAGACTTGTCTTTCTGTAACTTGTTTATTGGGCAGATCTGTATGTAATGTACGGCATATTTATCCCTCACCCATATCTTCCTCCTCCCCCCCCGCAAGTTTGTACATAACTCCCAGACCACAGCCACCACCAGCAAAAAGACTTCTCTGCATAGCTCTGACTCCCTCTGTCGAAAGTCTCATGTGCAGGAGAGTGTTTCCAATGTTCTTAACAATGAGACATGGATTATTAGAGAGCTTAATAACACAGTCCTGCTGCAGTCTGCTCTGGGCACATTGTTCTCTGAGAACATTACTGTTCCTTTCAGAAATAACTTTGCTTTCATTTCTCTTTTGATTCAGCTATTTGTACTTTCCGAAAGGCAGAGTAGGATATAATCACATCAGGTTTCTAAAGAGAATATTTGCAGATAAGAGCATTCTTGCTCCAGTGCTTTTTATGAAAGGTCTTACTAGAAAAATATCTACCCCTGATTGAACTTGCTAATATAAGTGGGCTGGATCCCAACTGGTGTAAATAGGCAACGAAGTCAATGGAGTGACTGATTTACACCAGCTGAGCATCTGGCCCAAGGTGTTCATTCTTTTCTTTTATCATAGCTGTTTTAATGAAACTCTCTAACTTCAATACATGTCTCTTGCAATCTCTGTGCTAATGTTCAGGTTATAATATATCTACAGTAGGGACACATTCAATATTACCTGTGGATGGCATTTCCCCACATACTTTCATAACCACATAATATTGTTTCCTGTGCTAATTATAGATTGTACCATCATGGCCCATCCCGAGATTTGCCTAAGAAATCTACCCTCCCCCCCGAAGAGAACATGACAAGAAGACTACTCACTGAAATCATGACTGCATGATGTAGTGTGACAAATTGCCCTGATTCTGTCCCCTTGACTCACACTGAATAGTAATCCCCTCATAGGCCCACTGAAACTGTGTGTGTCTGAAGTTGTTTCCTGTCTTGCCCTTAGTTACAATTTTAACTAGAACTTGTCTGGAATTTTTCAGTGAAACATTTTTTTCACTGAAACTGTTCATAGGACAGGGTCGGGTGAGAGGAATTTCTCATTCAAAAAAATCTTGGAAACAATTTGAAATTGTTGACGTCCCATTTTGATAAGTTCAAAACAAAATTGTGGTTTTTGCTTCGAAGTGAGTTTTTGTTTTGAAATTTATGCTCATTTTAGTAAAACAAACAAACAAACAAAGGTTGAAATCTAAACAAAACATTTCAATTTACCTGAACTGAAAAATCTTTTGGATTGCTGGTTTGTGAAAATATTTAAGATTTTGAGTTTTTGTCCCAATTTGGGATGGGAAAACTTTCAAAATCTTGAAAATATTCCCAGGAGAGGAAAGCAGGTTCCCACTCAGTGCTAGTTTTAACCACGTAACCTTAAATATGACACATTAATTTATGCAAATGTGGTTTTTGCATTTAGGCTGTGGAATTGTGTGGGTTCAAGGAAATACCTTTGTGACTAATAGCTAGTTCACATTGCTGTTTCAAAAAGGACTTAATGCAAGATAGGTACCTTTTAGTTTGCACTAGCAGGGTCTACGCAGGGCAGTTACAGTGCCACACTTTAATGTGTGCTGCAGTTCACACCCCTGCAGTTCACGCTGCAGGGCTGTATAGACAAGCCACCAGCACCATGCAGTTCCAAAATACTCAGGCTCCGGTGGCCCAAACATATTCTGGATACATAGCAAAGAAATGTGACTGGAATGTGTGGTTTAATGATTACACATTTAAAATAACATTGAGGGGCAGATGGATGGGAGAAAAGGGGCACATAGGGCTGGAGAGTTCAAGTTTGGAGGCACCAGCCAGTCTTTAGTTTTGTATACTATAAATATAGCATGTGCTAGCGTGGCTATGAGAGTGAGAGTACAATACAGAAATATAATGCAAATTATACATAAAGGGCTTGCTAGTGCTCTGCATGGGGCTACAGCTAATGACCATTCACCTTCAGCTGGTGCAGAATGGGAGCTGGCCATTTATTAAGCTGAAGAGGTACTTCTCTGGAAACGTTATATTAAGGTTTACAATGGCTTTCAGTTGATTTCTTGAGAATGTTTAAAGGTAGCGGATTTGTATCTCTGAATCCCTATCTGGTTTGGGTCCTGGATATCTTAGGAAACCATCTCTCTCCTTGTCTGATACTGTAGCTGTTCTGTCCAGCAGAGACACGTGAGCTAATATCTCCCTTGTTTAAATGGCAGGGCAGGACCTACAAGACCCAGTTTTATTTATCCACAGGGCATGGGCAATTTCCCAGGCTTGCCCTGGGCAGTTGGCTTAATGAGGAGAATGTAAACAGAATGACTAGGGAGACATATTTGTGATGAGTCACATCTTTTGTGTAGACATAAGAACATACAACATTTGCCCAATGAAATGTTTGTGTGTTACTGGGGGGAAATATATACTAGAGCCTAAAGGTTAATGGCAGTTTTAATGACCACAAATCTAGAAGATGGGTAATAAATAAAAGATTAAGAAGTTTTGTTCTGTTTGTTTGTGCGCCCCAAGGTTCAGATACTTATCTGAGGCTTGTTTCTACATGACGAATTCTAGTGCAGCAAGCCAGTGTATGAACCTATTGCACAGTAGCTTGCCGTGCTCTGACTGACTGTGCAGACCCTGCTACAGCTCCATAGTGTGCTTTGTCATAGGGTGGAAAACTTTTAGTGCACTGTAGCAGGGTCCTCAAGGTGAGTTGGTGCGTAGCGAGCTGGTGTGCTATAGAGTCACACCCTCACTTGCTGGGCACTTACTTGCCATGTAGACAAGCCCTACGCCCTGTCCAAATTACCCTGAGCTTCTTAAGAATCACCTTCTTCCATCTCCCACTTTTTCTATGAGGAGGCTTCTCAAGTCCCAACTTGGCCATCTTCCCCCCTCCAGAATATTCTTTGTGGGAGCTCCATTCCTCTCTCCCTTATCTGCACCATTCTTCTCAACTCACAGCACTCTTCAGGAGGAAGGCACTGTGGTAGAGCTGGGAAAAAATATGTTTTTTATGGAATGTTGTTTGTTTCCAGAAATTTGCATATTGAAATATTTCATATGCAGTTCATCATGGGAGTTGTAGTTCAGGTGCCTCATGCTCCCATTTTCATCTAAAGGCCTGTCTCCAATGCTGGACTTTATCACCCAGGATGCACCACTTTATCCCATCTTGCAGAGGGAAGGCTGTGTACCATGGGACATGTAGTCTGACCAGGAGTTCTGTCCATAGAGAAGAATGGGAACCTGCGATCCTTCAGCAGCATGGCCACATCAAAATATTTGTGTTTAGTTGAAATAATTCATTTTTAGGTGCTCAGTTTTTTGATAGAAAGCATCCCTAGTAGATGCTGTTTAACATCCTCCTTAATTACTAATGGACAGGAAAGCAGTTAATCATCCTTTGGTGATATGAATATATGATCATGTTTCTTTCTCTGTATCAAGTAAATATTTATTGAACACTTCTGCCTAAACTGCATCAAACAATTTTACCATCTCTAGTTTGTGATGGGTCCATACTCTTATTAGGATTGCTTTTGTTCCTGATATACTTCCTTCTTATTGCCAAAGATAAGTGACTGAGATCTGAACAGAACTCTTCCAAACTTCAACATTCTCCATTTCAGTTCAGTTTGCAAGATGGGTGGCAGTTCTCATTTTAATCAACCGACTTTCCCATTTCTAACTGATGGGATCTCTAGGATTGTATCTTAAAGAAGTAATTGAGATAATTCACTTCAAGGTCCTTTCCAATGCGAGAGATTTAATAATAATAATAAAAATACAGACCAGGGCACTCTCTGCCCTTGCACTGAGCACTTTCTGCAGGTCTGTGCTTCTTCAAACCTCAGTCACTCAGCTATATAGAATGCCTTTTGAACTCCAAGACTCAAAAAGCTGCTCTGTACCACCTCTGAAATAAAAAATACAAAACAGATCTAAGAGTCAGAGATAAGAACACATTATCCACTCCATCAGATGAAAGCAGGTGTTCGAGCCTTGTCAACTACTGAGAAAAGTCTGACTCACAGGTATCCTGTGACAGACTGGAGATAACAAAATGTGGTGTGTAACCAGCATGAAGGTCAGTCACCTGAATTGTCACAAGGGACTGTTTAACACTCTTGCTCTGAGTTCCTAATTAAAAGCTCTCAAGAGGTGTGTTCTGCATATTGCAACAGGAAAGACTTAAATGTGCAACACTTTGTTTCCATTAGAATCTTTGCTACAAGAACAGATTCCTTTTGTCTCGTTTTCTCCTTGTTGTCATGAGAACAAGACTACCATCTTTTTTATCTCCAGGGCAGTCAGTAGAAAAACTATAAGCATTTAATGGACTTATAATCATATATTTCAACCTCTTTAATATTCTGTATTTCCATTGGCTGGGCTTTCACCTCTCCCTTACAGGTTTTTGAGGCAGTAAACAAGGAAGAAGGGAAATCAAACTGCAGAACTGTGAAAATGTCATTGCAGAATAGTTTACCATTATCCCTCAGAATATGTGATACATTATAATCCCGATACAATAGGCCACGCTCTGGCCAAGCCAAGTTCCCTTTGCACTGCTCTGATGGCACAAAGAGCACTTCAAGCTGTTCTCAGTGGGCAGCTCAGGAATTCTCCAGCATAGGGGAATTCTGTGGCTGGCATGGAGTCAGAGTAGCGAGCCCTATCCCACCTTCTGCTGGTCTCTTCCCCCAACGTAGGGTGTAGTTGTGGGGTGATGGCCCCTAGCAGGTTGTTACATAAGAATGTCCAATGGTCTGTCTAGCCCAGTATCCTGTCTTCGGACAGTGGACTGTGCCAGGTGTTTCAGAGGGAATGAACAAAACAAGGCAATTATCGAGTGATCCATACCCTGTCATCAAGTCCCAGCTTCTGGCAATCAGAGGTTTAGGGACACTTAGAACGTGGGGTTGCATCGCTGACCATCTTGGCTAATAGCTATTGATGGGCCTATCCTCCATGAACCTATCTAATTCCTTTTTAAAACCAGTTATGGTTTTAGCCATCACAGCATCCCTGGCAATGAGCTCCACAGGTTGACTATGTGTTGTATGAAGAAATACTTCCTTATGTTTGTTTTAAACCTACTGCCTATTAATTTAATTGGGTGACCCTTGGTTCTTGTGTTATGTGAAGGGGTAAATAACATTTCCTTATTCACTTTCTCCACACCATTCATGATTTTATATACCTCGATCATATCCCCCTTTAGTTGTCTATTTTCTAAGCTGAACAATCCCAGTCTTTTTAATCGCTCTTCATATGGAAGTTGTTCCATATCCCTAATCATTTTATTGCTCTTCTCTGTACTTTTTCCAATTCTAATATATCTTGTTTGAGATGGGGTGACCAGAACTGCATGCAGTAGTCAAGGTGTGGGCATACCATGGATTTATATAATGGTGTTTTGATATTTTTCTGTCTTCTTATCTGTTCCTTTCGTCATGATTCCTAACATTGTTAGCTTTTTTCACTGCCACTGCACCTTGAGTGGATGTTTTCAGAGAACTATCCATGATGACTTAAAGATCTTTCTTGAGTGGTAACAGCTAATTTAGACCTAATAATTTTGTATGTATAGTTGGGATTTTTTTCCATTGTGAATTACTTTGCACTTGTCAACATTGAATTTCATCTGCCATTTTGTTGCCCGGTCCTCCAGTTTGTGAGATCCCTTTGTAACTCTTCACAGTCAGCTTTGGACTTAACTATCTTGAGTAATTTTGTATCATCTGCAGCCTTTGCCACCTCACTGTTTACCCTCTTTTCCACATCATTTATCAATATGTTGAACAGCCCTGGTTCCAGTACGGATCTCTGAGGAACCCAGCTACTTACCTCTCTCCACTGTGAAAACTGACCGTTTATTCCTACCCTTTGTTTCTATCTTTTAGCCAGTTACTGGTCCATGAGAGAACTTTCCCTCTTATCTCATCACTGCTTATTTTGCTTAAGAGTCTTTTGTGTGGGACTTTGTCGAAGGTCTTTCTGAAAGTCCAGGAACACTATATCCACTGGATCACCCTTGTCCACATGCTTGTTTATCTCTTCAAAGACTTCTAATGGATTGGTGAGGCATGATTTCCCTTTACAAAAGCCATGTTGACTCTCCCCCAGAAATCATATTTATCTATATGTCTGATAATTCTGTTCTTTTCTATAGTTTCAGTCAATTTGCCTGGTACTGAAGTTAGCTTTACTGACCTATAATTGCCAGGATCGCCTCTGGACCCTTCTTAAAAAAAATTGGCATGACATTAGCTATTCTCCAGTCATCTGGTACAGAGGCTGATTTAAGCAATAAGTTACTTACCACAATGAGTAGTTCTGCAATTTCATAGCTGAGTTCCTTCAGAACTCTGGTGCATATAGTTTGGTTCTGGTGATTTATTACTGTTTAATTTATCAGTGCCAAAATCTCCTTGTGATGGTGTGTACAAACCCCACACTGGACCCAAAGAAGTTAATGGACAATACTGCACCCAAGTAGTCCCACCCCTCCAGACCTGAAGAGCATGCTCCAACTGGAGTTTAAAAGGGAGCAACTCAGCTCAGAAGGGGGAGGCTGGGGAGAAAAACAAACCAACCGTAAGAGCTCCTGAACAAGGGTATTGAAGAAGCCTCCCTGTGAGGAATAAGACTGCCTGGTGAGTCCAGTTGAGGCTGAAGGGTTAGTTGTCTTTTCTTTTCTCTTGTTATCTCATATTGAACTTGGAGCCATGGGGTGAGACAGATCGTAGGAAGTGACCCAGGGAGGCAACTCTGAGGGCACTCCAGGATGCCGTACACTGTTGGCTATCATAGGACCCTGGGTCAGAGCCTGGTGGAGATTGAAGGGGAGCCTGGGCCCTTCAACTTCCCTTGCTGCAGGAGGTGCATAAGTCTCATTTCCACTCCACTCCCCGTGTAGTAAGGAGAGGACAAGGACATTGCAAACCCTAAGGTGAAGCTAAGCCCCACACAAGGGTTAGGAATTGGACTAGAAGGCCTTCCCACTGGAAGGTGAGGTTGAAAACTGGGTGCACCATCCACTACACCAACTGGCCCTCCAACGACTCTATTACACTCCTCTATTGACACCTCAATCTGGGACAGTTCTTCAGATTTGTCACCTAAAAAAAGGGCTCAACTGTGGGAATCTCCTCTGCAGTGAAGACCGATGCAAAGAATTCATTTAAGTTTCTCATTTGCAAGCTTAGTATACAGCCCTTTTAAGGATCCTTTGTGGTTCCCATTCCTCCCTCACAGTCAATGATACCCAACACTTACTGGGCACAGCTGAAGATTCAGTTCAGTGTTCTTGTTATCTTTGGTCATCTGTGTCTGACAGTGGCAAATCGCCAAGAAACAGCATGGAGCAAAGAGACAAAGTACATCCTAATCCACTTGAACCAGCCCCACTCAAATTTAATGAACTGAATTTACTATTATCTCTTTCTCTGATGAACTGAATTGATAAACACATTTCAAACACAATGTTGTGATGCAGCAGCAACTTATTATGATGCTGCGTTGAGACCTGTCATTGTGCTACGCTGGGCGCTGAGAAGACCACATCCCTGCAGCTGTCTCAGAACATCCCTGAAGGGAGAAGAGAAGAGCACGGGAATGTATTTTTACCTACTTTAAGACACCATTGCACTGCTAGAGTGGAGTAAAGGGGCCTTTGTGTAATTGAGAATCAGGGTATGTCTGTGCTACGGAGAATATGGCTGATATAGCTACGTTGTCCTAGTCCCTGAATGTATACGCAGCCTACACCATAAGAAGGAGTTTCTCTGTCATTGTAAGAACAACACCTTCCCAAATGACATTAGCTGCATTCACTGAAGCACTCTTCTGTCACCATAGCTACACTTACACTGGGGTTTTGTTGACATTACTATGTCAGGCGTCACTATGACTGATGTAGCTATGCTGATAAAACTTTTCCCTGGCCCTCAGAACTAATGCTGAAATAATTGGATGAGAAGGCCAGATCCGTGGAGAAACAGCTGACCAAGGAATCATCTCTTGCTTTGAGAGTCCATCCCCAGTTTGGGCACTGCCACAATCTTTGGCCAACAGCACAACCCAAATCTCTCTGGCTTTGTCCACCCCCACTTGTAATTTTATGATCCTCCTCAGGTGCTACAGCTAGAAAGGAGCTAGACTATAGAGGAAAATGAGTGCATTGGGCAAGATCCTCAGCTGGCATAAATCAGCATAGTCGCCGCAGACTGCAGGAGAGCAACACCAATTTACATTGGCTGAGGACTTGTCCTTACCGTCTAGAAACACAGCTTTGCTTGTATCTTGGGGGCTAAAAGCAGAGTTTAAAACATCCCTTAGAACTTGTCATCGTTGAACTTAGGACAAGTTGTACATCAAAGCAGTGGATTTTTTTTTTAAAGAAAACAGCTGAGAAATGGTAGATTGCAGTTCTGAGGTTCAGTAACCAGGACAACACAAAGATATTAATAAATGTGAGCATCAGAAAGAGAAAATTACAACTGTAGTATGTTTAAGATTGAACCTTTTGAGCAGCATCTGGAATGGCAGTGGATTTGTTTATAGGAGTTTGATTTTTCCTGTGTTTCAGATGAGTTACAAAATGTCATAATGGGGATTTTTTTTACCACTAATTATTTATTTTTTTAAGGGGACGGAGGGCACAAGATTATTCGTAGTGATCAAAAATTTCACTGAAAGCCCGCAGTTGGACCAAAATGAGAGCTCAGGTTTCCTTTGTCACTCTGCTTTTTACTGAACCTTTCAACACTTAAACATGCTAATGGTCCCTTTGCCTCTCCAAGTTCTGAGCAGCAAATTGGTCCTTAAAAAGATTTGCACTTATTTTGCAGTGCAATATAATTCCTGCTTTTATTTGCAACTTT